>NC_135775.1:20338290-20399636 GCF_028453695.1 Augochlora pura | reverse complement strand
GAGAGAGAGAGAAAGTGAAAGAGGGAGAGGAGGGAAGTGTACTAAGACATGATACGGGAGTAAACCCAGTTTCGGCCGGCAGAGCACTCCTCTCAGCTCGCCGTAGTACATTTACTTCTAACTACCCTATGAAATATCGCATCTGGGAATTAACATCGGTACGCAGAATGTTTTCGTGCCGCTTAGTGCCAGCGAGAGCTGCTTTCATCACGGCGAGTCTCTTCCCGGAACAAAGGCGTGCTCGCTAAGCGCGAATATGAATAACTGCCGTCGACACTATTCGAGACGCTGCCCTTCCCAGATTCCAAACGGAAATTCCCCCAGCTAAATGAAAAACCTTGTTCTTAAACGGTGCTGCCACTTTCGACATCACGAACGACAATCCTCGAATGAACGCTCCATGCGAAGTAGTTTCATTCAATGAAGCGAGGAACTTGAAAGACGCGACTCGACGTTAACAGGCTGTAAAATATCACAATGATGAATTGCTTTGTTTAATCACGTTGAAATTGGAAAGTTCAGTTGTACAACATTTATATTTATATTTTGCTAATTTTCATATAATTGAAAAGATATAAGAGATTGGAGTAAGAATTAAATTTCAAGTTTGAGAAAATATTTCTGTTGTCCATATATGGCTGGCGTGATGGAAAAATTCAGATTCTTGAGATTTGTAAATACTATATTAAATTTAGTGCACTGAATATATTATTTTTAAATTTATTTAAAGGTAAGTATAATAGTGTTCATATTGTTCTTTTCTTTCTCTGCTGCAAGTATTTTTAAATAGATTACAGATTAAAAAGTTAGAAATATTTCATCGATGTTCTCGCATTATTTTAAACTTTCTAATTTCTTCATTATACATCCTAAATTTCCTAACTTCCTTTATTACACGCAATACTTATTTATCTACTCGATGAACGCGTCGACCACGTGTTCCAATTATAAGGTCCTTAAAGAACGCGACAACTTGCCAGCACAAAGAGCTTTTTGCCGGTATTTACGCGTGGTTCATCGACACGTCATCCCGCCGCGGCCATTATTCCAGCATCAACGTCAGAACGACGTGACGTACGCGGGCGGATTTTAAAGGCAACGCCGCCCCCGGTTTTTTCGCGGACGAGAAAAACCCGTTCGGAGACGGCGGCGGCCCCCGAACAGTGCCTAATTACTCGACGGGACGGTGTTACGGGTTGCATCGGCTGCAAAACCAGGTGCACGCAGGTATACCCGGCTAATTGAGTAGGAGCAGACTGGCCGCCGGTCCCTTACAAAACACCAACCACCCGGAACGCGTTCGAGTGGCGCGACGCTAAAGGCGGCGGGAGGGGTGAAAGGAGGAGGAGGAGGAGGAGGAGGAGGAGGAGGAGGAGGTTGTTAGAGGGGACGTTCGAGCGCAAACGTGTCCATTTGAATGTGGACGGGCCGTCCTGGCCGCGGCGGACGCATCGGTATGAATAAAGTCCGTGCGCCGTTCGACCCGGAATTGGCCCGGTGTTTGTGCTACGGGAAAGTAGACCGAGCCAAAGCGGAGTCCTTTTAAGTTGAAGCACGATCGGATGTACAAGCCGATCCCGGATGCAAAACACAACGGCGTCTCCGCGGGTCCGGGCCAGCTTTTACCAGCGTTTTAGAAGAAAGCCTTGCGGGCCTGTGAGAACGTGCTGGGAAATGTTTACCCGGTCGGTATTTAATTAACTGAATCCCGCGTTTCCGAATGAGAAGCTCTTCGAATGAGAGGTTCTTAGGCGATTCTTGCAGGCGACGATGTATGCACAGTGATGTTCTTAATATTGTATGCAGCTCTTTCTGTGTCAGGAAGAAGTTCTCTTCGATGGTAGAATTCAATGCATTTGATCAATTTATTTCACGTAATTTTCACGATTTTATTGCTCTAATAGTCTCAATAAATTGAAGAGACTGGACCTTTATCTTCTTTTTAAAAATATGTAATATGAGTTAATTTCTGGCTACTTAGACTGTATTTTTAAATTAGAACAATTGCATTTAAAAAATAGGGTTAATGAAAATGAATGTTGACTATTTTTACTATATATTTACAATAAAAAGGAGAAGGTAAAGTTGCAGTCTCTTTGATTGGTTAAAGAGATTAGAACAATAAAATTATCACTGTCTCTCGCAGGGCCGGAGTGAATAATTTTTATTTTATCTGAAGTTCCATAGTCTGGTTAATATTATATAGTATATAATCATACATTATATTATACTTTAAAATTTATTTTAGAATCATTAGAGAAAAACAATATTGCTCAGTATAAAGATATGTTTCATAGTAATTCAAGACTTTCTAGTTCGCAAATTACAGTATCAATATACTGCTCCCTCACAACGCAATAAATAAATTTAAAATCCACAGCGATCTCCTAGAAAACCAAGAATACCGTCACGTGTTCTAATCCTCCAGCATTTTTCTGTAACTTCGGTGACGCGTTCAACTCGTTCAATGCCTTCTCGACGACAGCGTAAATCGGCGATCGTGTTCGCGCCCATGAAACGACTCCGCCGGTTTATCCGTCTGCTTCCAGAGCGTTTCGCCTTCTCCAAACCGGTGTAGCAGGAACAGAATCTATCGCCGGGAAAAAGATCAAAGGTCAGCGATCGTAGCGTAGTAGCAGCTGCCGCCGTGAAATTCCGCGTCGGAAGGGCCGCGCGACAAGCCGTCGCAGCAGACTTTTATTCAAAGAGTGTCTCCGTACGCGGGATCAAATTAGTTCGGGACGACGGATAAAAATAAACCCGGCCTTCCTTTCCCGGCAAGGAAGACCGGTGCGAACGGCTTCGACCGGCAAAGATGGTTCGACGAGAGAGAGAGAGAGAGAAAAAAGGATGAAGAAGAAACACACACACCCCCGCGCGCTCTTCCTTTCATCCCCCGCGACCCGCCCGCGTTCCATCATTTTATTTCGCCGTCGCCGGAGGAGCAAGGATCGAGGCCGTGGATAGAGGGAAAAAAAGGGCTCGGATGGAAGGGTGGCCGTGGGGTGGTTTTCACAATGGTATCGATATAGAACGGGGAGGAGGGTGGCGTGGCACGTGACGCGGAAATTCGTTTACACGGCGCCTCTGCCCCGGTAATGTGTACCGATGCCTCGCGTTCCATTCTACTTGAATGACGCGCGGGATCCACCGTCTTATCTCCTAAGTATTCCTAACGTTGCGTTAGTCGGGCCGGGAATATTTATGTTATTGCTTAGACGCGGGAGTCCCTCATCTTCCGTACTGCCGCGATTCTACTCGAAGTTGCGCGGAACGCGGGGCATAAAATGTATGTTCGAACTTCTCTCGTCGAAATCCCGAGAAAATCAAGTTTCTCGATAGCAGTTGCAATGCCTCAGCTCAGTGCTGATAACGCGATACTGCTGGAAAATGCTTATTAACCCTTTGACTACGGCGTATACTTGGAGGGAACCATCGAATGGATTAAACAGATCCAGTTTATTTAATTTGTCTTAACTAATTTTTCGAAGGTATTTTGAATTTATTTAACTTGGCCGTTCCTCCTATAATAATTGATTATTTAATATAAAGCGTTAACAAATATACGCCTTTTGTATACGTATATGTATTGATAATAGAAATACCTAATAAAAATAATTAAAAACCTGTGTGAACGTATGGAATGCAACTTTAAGAAGCAGAATCTAATTTTAATATTTAAATAATTGAAAGAGTCGAAGACGTGTTATATGACTTTGTATTAAACCCAATGATCTAATCAGAAATGACCTAAATATGGCGAATAAAATTTGAAACAGTGAATAAATTAAATGAATTTATAATCTATTATTCAATTAATAAGAATAATACAATATAAACAAAAATAAATGTATTAGTAGCTGATTTATATAACTTTTATTGTTAATTACTTACAAATCATGTCCAAGGAAAACTGCTTCCATTAAAATAGAATACTATAAAAACGATAATCAGAAAATAATTAAGGAAAACTAGGCCATAAAAGAAGATTAAACTCCGCCTGTTAAAAATCCTTAAAAAAGCTGTGTCGGCTACTTTCCTACTAAAGTTTAAAGCGTCGAATTAAGCCGCGAATTTGCCGAGAGTTTGCTGTCGGTGTCTATAATTTTTAACGACGGAACGCAGACAGAAAGTAATAATTTTCATGTCGCCGTCGCACAAGTAATTGAGGCAGTCGCGTGTAATCAAGCGGAGGTTGAACGCTGTAACTTGGCTATCAATGGCGTTCGTTTACAGAGGGAGAGAGGGAGAGGGTACGTCACGAAGCACCGGTGTAATGTCGTAGCCAAGGTAAATCTATTACAGGAGAGGTCGTTAGCAAACTGATAACAGGATTTTCCTCTGTGTCATCGCCGAATGATTTCGGTTTCCGGGCGTCGCGATCCATCGCGCGGCTGTCGTTTCGCGCCACCCGACGGATCCGCTTTAATCTTATAATTAGCGTGTCGGCGACGTTTACACTTTTGTACACGCCGCCAGATTAAACACTCGCCCGATCCTCGGCGGTTCCTTTTAATAAGGAAGCGCGGTGGGAGGAGCCCTTTTCTTGACGATCCCTGTGAATATGCAATCGCCGCGGGCTCATGAATAATCACCTCATTTTACATTCCCGCGGAGGGTCGGTTTTTATTATGTCACGAGCACGTGAGAATTTATTAATCAAACGGCTGCCGGCGCTCTCTCTCCCTCTCTCTCTCTCTCTCTCTCTCTCTCTCTCGCTCTCGTTATCGCCATTCTTCACGCTGGGGCTAGATCGCGCAGGCCACGTCAAAATATCATCGATTCTACTCTAATTTCCATAGTTTCTGCCCGACGAACTGACCCGGAGGACGGGTCGGCCGATCCGCCGAGTTCGAACAACATTAAAGTGCATCCGATGCGTTAAGGGAGCACACCGTAATTCAACGCTACGATGATTACTATGGAAACGTGTTACGTCACGATTTTCACGGCGAGAGCGAGACCGCTGTCTTTATGCGATTTTTAATGAAAATCTTCACGGCGGATATTGTTCGAAATTTTTAATAGATTGTTACGATGTTTAGTGTGATTTAACTGAGAATTATATCTGCAATATTTAAAATAACTATTATATTTATAATATCTGAAATAGGTTGTAAATCTAACGCAATTTATTTGCAACATAGCTTACTCATTTTTTTAAGAATAAATGTATGAATGTTGCAGAATTTTTTAAATATATTTTCATTTTGTACGTTTGAACTGTGCCTTCGTTTTATATTCCTGAAATGTACCTTCACTTTATATTTTTGAAATATACCTTCATTTTATATTTTTGAAATATACCTTCATTTTATATTTTTGAAATATACCCTCATTTTATATTTCTAAAATATGTCTTCATTTTATATCTTCAAATTGCGCCTCAATTTTCTAAAAATCATTTCGCACTTTTAATACGTACTTTCGTTTTGCCTTTCTCAAGTGAACCAATTTCCAATAAAACCCCTAAACAACATAAAGCGGCACTAACCCCTCGATCGCAACAAATGATAACGCGTTATTACGCGCGGTTAACCAAAATAGTTTAATGGCGGGTGGCAGATTGCGTCGGCCATTGTTGCGGAACGTCGATATCCCAAGTCGATCGAATTCTCTGGGTAGTTTTCTAAGACGTCGACCGTGGAACGATCGCGGGGCACAACGTTCTCTCTCCCCCCGAAATCGACGTCGGAAGCGCAATTTCGAAAATTACTCGTTGCACTGTGCGGCGGCAGACACGAAGGTGGGGGACAGAGAATCCGAATCGCCCCTTCCATGCCTTTGGTGAGCTGAATTACTAGCCCTACATCCTGTGAGTGACGTTATCACGGTGCATTTGATGCATCCGCTAGGTTGGTGGCTAGGTGTGCCTGTCTGCCCGGGACAGCCAAGTCACTGCATTCGATATTCCATATTGCGAAACGCTTCTGCTTACCAACAGGTACAACCTACTCGCCCTGCAATTTCCATGCACCTTTGCTCCCCTAACAAACAATCCGCGCCTCGAGGGTGCGATGCATTTTTGCCTTCATGACCCCCTTGATTGTGTTCCGATGAGAAAGAATCTCTCGTGCCAATAGGATACCTTCTGGCAACATCACAGAAAGCATATCTGAGACGTCGATTAATTATACAGAATGCAACTGCATTGTGCATTCTACAGGATTTTTAGAACATTTTTAGTTCTTTTGTTGCATTTGTATTTTTAAATGGAATAATTTGTCTGCGAATGTAATACTGTTCGTGTTGCAACTGTTGGTTATGTTATATGATGCTGTGATTATATATCAGTTGATTATAGTAATAGAAGAGTAATGTGTATTTATGAAGATTACATAAATGTGCCAAAAGGGTTGTGATAAGAATAATAAAGATTTTTTTAATCGGCAGTAAAGAGCGAGGTTCATGTAACTTATTCTGAATATTCGTTTTTTCATCAATCACTAATCGTACGTGGAAAACAGTAGCTATAAATTATTACAATAAATATATTAAAAATAATGTGATAAAGACTTCTGAACTAAAATTTTTTTCCTGACTTCACATGTTTCTTATTACCATAAAAAATTCTCAAATAATAACCGAGAAGCTTTTGAATCACAATTACACTTCCATTTAAACAATCTTCATATTACAATAAAAATATATTATACGTCCAACCTTATTTAATATCACACATTCTACATTCGCAAAATTTTTCGACATTTTCTTCTTAGCACAAGTATTTTTTAGAGAATTAAAGAAACATCTCATTTTATTTCTCTGAAATTACAGAATTAATAATTTCGATAATCTTGATTGACTATCGGAAATAACATTCGATAATGGCATTAAATTGACTTATTGTCAAACGTGTCAGTTCTCGAACATAAAACTAAAATATCCGATTGACACGCGTATCCATGTTTCGCATCGTCCGTGAGCATCCTAATTAAGTACCCTGTTCTTTAAGTTCACGCAACGCTCCCGGCACGGGGCGGAAAGTTCCACGGTCAATCGAAAGTTTCGGGCGAAGTTAACCAGAGAACTTGGTGCCGAAGTAAATATCCTATATACATACACACTGATGGTGAACAAGGTGAACGGCCATGCGCGGCCAGCATATCCCGGTCGAAAACGATCTCGTCCTCTATTTGTGCACCCCCGAAGATAGAGGCTTGGGCGGTGCGGCCGCTGCATACCCCAGGATCCAACAACTAATTCCCCACAGTCCCACTCTCTCAACCTCTCTCCTTCTCTCTCTCCTCTCTCTCTCTCTCTCTCTCTCTCTCTCTTTCAGCCGGTGGAAACGTGCGGCACGGAGCTATAGTATCGCGGAGGTCGTGTGTCGTAATGACGATAACCTTTATGGCTCCTGAACCAGAGATACCAACTACGCGTCGCCCTGGCCTAGGCTCTCCGGCGTCTCTCAAAACTGTACTCCTTGCTACAGACATTGCGGATGCTACGTGATTTCATCTTGGCCCCGGCGTTTCTGCAACGTGAGCGTCAAAAGGTGCGACACACACGCTCCCGCGGATGCTGCAAGAGGAAAAGCGGACACTTCCGAACGATCCGTGTTCGATTGGCCTGCGACGAGGAGAACGCCACGGCGTCACGTTGCGTCCTATGGGCCGGGCCGATCATTCGGCAACGCGGTTAATTGGTTCCCCGTTATGGAAAATCGTGTTACACCCGAGTCAGAGCCTCCCAAGTGCCGTGATTAGGGCGATGCTGTTGAAATGGTGATCAAGATAATTCAATGGTATCGATTATTGAAGCAGACTCTGCCAATCAATGCCAGCTGTTGACTTGATAAATATTTCTAAATGCAAGAATATTTACGTTTTTATTAATTAATAACTACGAGTAAATTTATGATTTTCAGTGATTAGGTGGAACTGTATGTTAAGGTTAGTCTCTTGACGACGATTTTATGTTTAAACGAGAATATATATTTTGTCTAAGTTGAAATATAATTTTTTTATTATCGAAAAGTATGAAGAGAAATTAATGATAAATTAATACGTCCATCTATTATATTAACTTTTAATAATAACATAAATTCTTCATTTCTCTTGTTGCTTATGTCTTTGATACATGATGTCTAAAAATGATTCTATCTCCAAAAAGATCTCTAAAAGGATAAATGACTCTCATGTGCTAGACGAAGTGAAATGATCTACGATAAACACGATTAAATACAGTATATCCCAAAAATTTCTTATTTACGTATATACTATATTAAATTATATCCAAATACCTTGTATCAAATTTTCTAACCATACGTCAATTATTTTTTCTGTACCAAACTCGTAAAGACGATTTATTTCTACGTTTCTCGCCGAGGAACAGTATCCAGCAAACGGCTTTTAAATATTAACAAAACCGCGCGCAATTTTAGCCAGTTATAGCGGCGTTCGACAAATTTATATCGCGACAGGAATGGTTTTAAAAACGCCGAGCTTCGCGTCCGGTCGATTCGCGTCAAAACACAGGGAATCGTAACGAGATAAAGTGCCGAATTGTTTCGCGAATCGGACGGCTTTCTATACGTCGACGAATTAAAAATCCGTAACTTCGATTGATTTAATAAGCGTCGGGCGGCAGTCAGGATTCCGTGAAATTCTGCAACGATTACGTGCGCGCGCCGTTCCCGGACGTGGGGAGGAGGTGAAAAATATACAAGTGAAACGGTTCGCGCACGGTTAACACAGATTAAACGTATTATTTATTACACGAGGCCATAGAGCTGCCGATACCAGGTCACTTTCGAGAGCAGATAAATTGTAGATCCAACGATATCGAATTTATTTGAGACGAGCGCTGCTGCCGGTGGGGCGGTGCTTCCGTCGCCGACTGTCGAACGTTATCGCGTGACACACGCCGTGAACAACGCACCCGCGGAAAATATTCATTGTATGCGGTGTTAAAAGTGTCGCGCGAATAAATGCATGAAAATTGGTTCGGGGGGAGGGCCGCGCGTACAGCGGCGCTATAGAAAATTCAACGCGACCCCGTGCCGAATATACCGGATTTCGCATTCTGCGGACGCGTCGCCATTACGCGTCTCAAGAAAAATTCATCGTTTGACCCCGAAAACGTTCCGCCGTCAATTTTCGATGCACCACATTTCATATTTAATTCCGTTCGATACGCGGCCCGACTAATACCGGACCGTCGAACGACGGTTTGCGCCGACGAAAAAGCCCAACCACCGCTGCGAAAATCCGAACAGGTATAACGAATTAATTATTTCGTTGACGACCGTTGCGGAACGTTCGACACGTTCGAGGATTTCTGCTGTTTTGTTTTTCTATGATTCAGTGCCATGAAAATGTTCGTTACGTTGTTACGGCTGGTGCTAGTGTTCTTTAGCGAAATCAATTGTTTTTGATTGGTATTTTTATAGAATGTTTATTCGATATTTATTCCATATTTATTTGATAATTTTTATGACATTTCGATAGGTGTACGCAAGCTGATTAAAGAAGAGAAGATATAATTATAATGCACGGTCAATCATAATGGTGCATTTCACTATTTTCAGTAGAAAAGGACGAATATGATCAGACAGTCCACAAGTGAAATAAATCGACTGACATAAACAGATATAAGCTGATTGAACAAGGAAAGATGTAATTATAATACACGGTCAACCATAAGCAGTGTATTAAACTGTTTCCAGTAGAAAAGGCGATTATAGTCAGACAGTTCACAACTAAAATAAAAGGACTGACATAAACTAGTATAAGCGGATTAAAGAAGAAAAGCTGTAATAATAACATAAGGTCGATCATAAATGGTATATTTAACTATTTTCAGTGGAAAAGTACGACTATAATCAGACCTTCCACAACTGAAACAAATCTACTGACATAAACTGATATAAGTTGATTGAACAAGAAAAACTGTGATTATAATACAGTGTCAATCATACGAAGTGTATTTAAGGGCTTTCAGTAGAAAAAGACGATTCTAATCAGACATTTAACAACTGAAATGAATCGACCGATATAAACTGCTCCGATCTTAGCAATCACGCATCAATAATTTTTCTCCAAATGTAAAAGCTCTAAATTCTAAATATACCCCATTATTATTGTAACAGATCATTAAGACAAGGTAAATTTTTTCCTTAAAGTCAATTAAATCTCGATACCAATTAACGAAGCATTTTTCCTAAACGACATTCTAAAATCTCTAAGGCGTCTTGGATTCCTAAAAAATAGATTTTCGTAGGTCCATCGCCTAGCGTCCGCGGAAGCTGCCGCGCCGTGTAAAATTTCGCCATGGGAATGTTTTAGATTCAGCGAGAACCGTCGATATGGGGAATCGCGTTCGGAAATGGCCGCGCCAGGAAAAAGTGGAGGAAATTTTATTAGAAAACCGGGCGGCGCGGGACGGGGCGGGGCGCGACGCGCGGGTATATCGAATCGATCGAATCTCAATTTGGATGGACCCGTCATACAAGACGAATATTTCGCTCCGTCGAACAACCTCCTCCCCAAGCCATAGACGTTCGAGATACGAGATAAGAGCTGTTGGGTGTTAGGTTGCACTGCTGGGTCTGCATCATCCTTCAACCATGCCGTCCGCCTTACCATACACACACACACACATACAAACAAGCAACCCCCCCCCCCCCCCCCCCTATCCGCGGCGGTCGGCTACCGTGCACGTTGCAACCGACGGTTACTGCTGTACCGAATTTCAGCCGGAATTTTTTCACGATGAAATCCGCAGAATTGTCACGTCTGTCACAGGTGACGGCGCGACGCCGACGCCATGAACCCCTGAAATTTTTAAACTGACATTCTAATTCTGGTATTACAGGGGCGCGCGTCGGCCGCATTGTTGCCGGCACCATGATTCGGATATAAAATGTGATTCGACTGAGTGGCGGTGATATATGAGGGCGCTTTCCTTTTGTCATCGATCGTTTCCAAGTGCGATCTGAACGGTGCTTCCATCTAGAATTCTATTTTTCTTGGTTTAAATAATTTTTCATCGTAAATGTTTCACACGAAGCATCAATTTACTTAAACTATATGCCTTGTATTTATATGCAAGTTAATATTGTGTATTTTTTATTCGGAAACGTGACCTTTTATATGCAGCACAATTGGGAGCAAGATTTTCGCTTGGTTTCAGTAGAAAGTCACGATTATGGTCAGACATCTCACAGTGTAGCGTTTATTTTACCTAGTGTACTTTATTACGTAGTTTCTAATATTTATTCAATTAAATTAGTTATTTCTTGTCTTAAAAAGTACACAATATTTTACAGTATTTATAGGTTATAGTAGAATCAAATAATAATAGTCAGACGTTGGAAAAAGTTAAGAGATTTAAATAAATCACTCTTCACTTTTTTCACATATTTAAGAATTCTTAAAATTTTTATTTCACTACCCATTACACTTTCTTCAATAATTAACAAATTCATAACCTTTCGCTAAACCACTTTTTATAAATATCTTACAACAATTCACAGAAAGAGAACAATACATTACACTATCCTAAATAAAAACATCATATTACCTGCACAGCTAAAAATACGAAACGAATTATACCATCTACAATTCTATTATTTTTATATACTATTCTTTCGTAGCGTTAAACAGATAATGCTCTAATAAATAGTTTCACACGGCGTATAAAGTAAATAAAACGAAGCGAGCAGCGAGGTAGTTCTTCCTTGTCGCGATGAAAGAATTAAATTTAGAAGGCACGGCCATCCGAGAGTGAACTTGATATCACCGCCGGCGGGGACCTCGCTGTAATTCTATGTACAGTTAATTAAACTATGTCCACTCTAAGCAATTCGCAACGACCGACGCTGCTGCTGCAATTACGTTTCTTTGGCCGCGGCTCCTCCATTGTGTGTACGTGCCCCCGTCTCCGGCTAGTTCTGCAAGCTCGAAAGCTGAATGCTACGGTGCCTTGTACGACGTGCCGTGCAACCCGGTCGAACGCGTGTCCCGAAGGACAATAATTTCCACGATGAATTATTACGAACAAGATAAATGAACCTATTAGTGACCCGGTACTAGATCGGCGGGCAATCGACCGTATATCTGTGCGTTTAGGGCTGCCGAGTATTATCAAAAACGCGAAATACGCTGCGCCGAATTCGTTGGTTATTTTGTGACAAAATTCTATAAAGCTTTTTGTTAAATTTATGCACTTTAGAATTTTAAGGATGTTTGAAATTTCTGTAAAATTCTCTGGTGAATTGATGACAAATTGATGGATGTATATATCCTTATAAATCTATATAATAAAGTAAAATATTTTTTGATTTTATAATTAGATTACAGATCTTTGTGTTTTTATAAAAATTATCAAAACGTAAGAAAAAGTGTACATTAACAAAAGTGAACTGTATTATTGTTCTACACTCATCGCAAATAATTTTATAGTCAACGTAAGAAATCTTTTTCTTATTTAGATTTTTATAAAAGAATTCTTAAAAACTAAAAATTATGAAGGAATTAATTGATATTTATATTAAAAATTAAATTCGTGTATTATGAAAAAAATTAACATCACGCAAGCTATAAGACAGTTCAGAATATTTCCAGTCTACGTTAGAAATAAATTTAACAAATTAATATTGTTATCTATCACGCTGTGAAACATCGAAAAAGATTGCATAATAATTTCAGTTCGCAAAACTCGCAATCATCAAGTGATCGATGATCACGGCGAGATAACAATGCACGAAAAAAATCTGTTTTTAACGACAGAGGAGTATTCTGGTTAGCTGCTGACGCGTTGCATAATCCAATTAGCGCGTGTGCATAAAAGACAACAACAGAGGAGGGATTTGCAGAATCGAGAGAACGTGGTGATGATAACGAGAAGGATTACAAGAACAGAGGAGATTGCATACGACTGGTAATTATATTGCTGTACCGAACAGATGTCACGCGTTCCTTTAACGCTGCTTTCGACTGCTGACCCAAAAGCTGTTTCGCACTACTTCTATTTCAACCATAGTAATCACTCGTGATTCTCTTAATTTTGAGCAATGAGAATAAAATTATTGTTCAAAGTGTTGCTTCTTCACTTTTGTCATAGTAAGCACTCATGATTTACCTAATTTTAAGCAACAAGAATAAAGTTATTGTACAAGGTATTGCTTCTTCATTTTTGTTCTTCGAATTCTTTATATTTTCTTACATCTTTTAGTATCGTTCACGTACTATTCTATCTTCTTTCAACTTAACATTAAAACTACAGAGCCTAAGCAAACCTAAATGGAACTAATTATTATATATTAATTTATAACAACGACAAGATTGAATTTATTCAAACTTTATATTACAACATATTACTGGTTAAAGAAGTTTATCTAAAGATTTTTCAAAGTGACATTTTTGTATAATATCAGGAAATATGAAAGATAAACTCAGGAACTAAACATTTCGACTGGTCTGCTTAAAAATTAAATGTGATGAAGAGTGGATTACAATTATTGAATCGCCCAAGGGAGGAATAAATAACTCCGGCATCGTTATGACTACCGGATCCGGAGAAGAGGAGGTAGAGTGAGTGCAGTAAAAAAAAGAATTAAAATTGTTATTACCGAGGGGAGAAGATCTCCCATCGATTATTAAAGTCGACGAATTGGTTAAAAGTAGTTTTACGAAATGCGAGGAACGAAATTACCGAGTGTACGGCAATCATTAATAATTTTCGAGGAGGGCTTCGAAAATGTATTTAAACGGAAGAAGGAAATTTTTAGCACTTAATGTAAATTTTAATCTTCTATTTTGTGGTTAATATGTTCGTCAAATTAAAATATGTGAAATTTATAAAATATGTGGAAGGTGTAAGAAAATATAAAGAGATATAATATAAAATGTTATGTAATAAAATAATAAAATGAAGTTTGATTATATTATATATATATATTGTATTAATTATAAATGTATTGTACTATAAATAAATAAATGTAAATATAAGGACAGAATTTTCTCCACACCCTGAAGTATTATTATATTATATTAACTATAAATATACTATAAACAAATAAACATAACTATACCTACTACATATAGGACAACATTTTCTCCACGTAGATAAAATACTTTATAAAGTATGAGCTAATGATAAAATGTATAAAATACTTTATCAAAACAGCCTCGAAGATACCAAAATATAAAAGAGAAAAAAATATACAACAGCCCCCGGAACATCAAAAATCATGGCGCATCGTTTTAGAAATAAGCCAAGTACTTGTACACGACGCGTCTCGGGCGTGCGGACAGCATTTCTCTCGCAACATAATCGTCCGCATTGGAGCACCGTGCCGAAGCACCGATCCCGCCCACGGATTGCCACAAATTCCCTCTCGAACGGAACAATTTGCCGGACGCGAGGACCGCTGCAAGACCGTCGTCGCGGCGGTCAGAAAAAAGGCGAGGAAACAGAAGAATAATGCAAGGGGGTCAAAGATACCGAGAAGAAAACGAGGAAGTGGAAGAAGAGGGAAGAAGAAGGAGGGAGGGGGAGGGGGTTAGGTGGTCGCTGGCAGCGCAGATCGAGCAACGTCGGTTGTAAAAAGTAGTAATTCGCGTGGGGTCCATAAAAATGTTTATCACCGTCAATAAAAAGGCTCTCTGCTCCTGGCGTGCCTCCGGCTCCTTCCAGCTACGTTCTGTTCGATACTTAACGTGAAGCTAAACCGGGTGCCGGGAGAGGGGGAGGGTGGAAGGGGGCCGAAAAGGACCGAAGAAAACGAGGCCAATGGCAAGCTTTAATCTTAACGACGGGAACCGACCGATAAAATCCGCCGGCCTTTTGTCCATTGTTTCTGTTTTAAGAAGAATCTTTCGTCGCGAGATTGCGCCACGTTCCCCGGTGCCCCTACGGGAACCCAGCTCCCCCACCAACCTCTTCGCCGTACTCCGAATCCCGATGGAATGCGGCCGGAATCGTTTCTGGATGCATGCGCCGCGAGAGTCCGGGTTTACGAGCCGGAAATATTCGAGGAAATCCTGCGAATGCTGTCGAATGGAAAAAAGGAGAAGTGACGAACCGGTTCTGGACCGTGCGGACGCTAGCTGAATGCGTTTCTCGGCAAAACACTCGTTCTACAACCCTGTACAATCGTTTCTGAGACCCTGGCACCTTGACGCTGAGTCGAGGTTCTTGGAACAGGGTGCTTCTTAAATGTATGCTGATTATTATGTATGTTACCAAAGAGAAGCATTTCTAAAGGGCTAAAATTTGTCTTGCGTATTTAATAGATCTATGGCGAACATTATTAAATGCAATGTACAGGATATACTTCAACATGGCTACCTTAAATGACTGCTAAATATTTATGACAGTGATGCAGCTTTAGAGTGCTTTAAAGGTACATAACACGCATCTGTGGGTTTTCATAGTATTGTATACTAAGTTAGTTTGCTTCAGAATATTTTTATTTCTCTTTTATTTATTTATTTGTTTATTTGTGTATATGGATGAAATATTGTCGCACGAGAAAATATGAAGATTGAATATATATGCGGAGTGTCTTTAAAATGTTTAGCAATGTGAAAATGAAAGATACTTGAATTTATTTCAAGCAAATTTTTCCTTTAGAAAAATTTTCTTTGAGGCATTATTAACAAGTTATTAACGAAAAACATTCTCCAATGCGAACTGCATAAGCCAACAAGCCGTCGAAACCTAGTTTCGCTCCTTAGCCCCGCCCTTTTAAGAATTGTTCACGCCTCCTTTGTATTAGATCCGGCTCTTCTTAGTTAAGTCCCTCCTCTTTTGTATTAATCCCGCCCATTTGTGAATAGCACCGCCCCTTTTGTATCAAAATGTAATAGATGAAAAATTACATTAAACAAACAAGTAGTACCAGTGAGAAAAAGTAGCAGGAGAAGACAACAAGGGAAAATAGTTTAAAAAATAAAAATTATTAAAACAGGTACCAGATGAAATCGAATACAGTCGAATAAGAAAGTGACAAGCCTACTATAAGACTCTACGATAAACACACACCTTCCGCAGCCCCGTATACACGTTCCGGGAGCCCCGACACTAAACATCAGGCCGTGCTTCTTAGAATAGGATGGCCCGGAGATGTATGCAAAATGGGGATGGAAGACCTTCGGCTGCGGGATAGGTGTTCCGTGTACCTCCGTGGGGAGTGCTCTTCCCCGAACCTTTGTTTACCTAAAATTGGACCGACCCTGCGCGGAAAAGTATCTCGGCCGTCCATTACACGAACCGCCTTGAGTAAGTCATCTCCCTTCGGCGCAAATGGCCCAAATCTCTACGGTAAACCACGGCTGTGTCGGGCTAGTTGCTGCCCGTTTCCTGAAGCTGCTCTAGGCAGTGCCGGATAGAAACCTTCTTTGGACAGACCGGGCAAGTATTGTGCGGGGCTTCTTGAGGGAAAAAGTGAATCAAAGGTGTGTTTGTTCGACCGGGGTTTTGGATTTTCAGGAAATTGTCTGTGAAATTCATTGTGTACGCTGCTGCACCTAGCTGGAATCTTTGGTGGAATTCGTTGTGATATAAACTGGAGTTATGTGTAAATAGGGTAGGCTTAATTGTAATACTATTTTTTATGATAATATTAAAAGGTATGGCTATGTATCGTATAATTTATATTGTATTATATTGTATTGTATGCTACTGTTTGGAATTGTATTGTATTGCATTATAGTGATTGGAATTATATTCTATTTTATTATACTGTATTGTACTGTTTGGAATTGTATCATATTGTATTGCATTGCACTGTATTATACTACATAAATTAACTTAAGATTAATTCAATTTATTAAAGAGTAGAATACAATTAATTTTATATATTATATCACACTAAAATATACACAAGAAATCATATATGTTTCATATATGATAAATGGAGTCAACGTCAAATTTAAGTTACAGTTTAAAACAATGTCAAAATGTATACCATACAATGTTAAACAAAAACATCTGGTTTATTGATGTACAGAGTGAGCATTGCGTGGAGGATTTCGAGACAATGCAATTTGGAAATTCGTCAGATTCGCATGTCCCAGTATTTACAAAAAGTAGAGTAGGTAGTTCATGGACAGACGTGTCAGGTCGATTCCAATTCAACAGCACGCGTATCCGGCGAATTTCCAAACTCGATTTTATCGAAAACGAAGCGTGTAACAAAAAAAAAAGATATTCTCTTCTTTTCGTTTTAGTTTCGCGTAACAAAATCATCTACTACAACGATGCACAGCCTTGTGGCTATATTCTCTACAGAAGACTACAAAACTAGAATACTATAAAATATGATATACCGAGAATGATCGATACAGAAGTGAAGCAATTAAAACATATAAAAATATAAATTTTTAGTTTGTGATGAAGCTAATTTTGAATTTCTGATAAAGTTAATTTTCAATTTTTAGTAAATGCTCGCTGATAATAAGTTTCCATCATTCGGTATTCTAATAAGTAATTAATAACTGTCCATATTATTTCTGATCTCCGTCGCAAAATGAAATAAATTCTACGAGAAACACGCAGAATCCACGTCAGATTTAACGCGTTAAAATGCAATAATTATCGATTCGATTGCTCGCTGCAGTCTAAATTCATAAACTTGATTCAATACGAACTGATTCGGTAAACGTCCGTACCACATGAATTAATTAATAACGTCGCATTAACAAATCGAATCGACAGCATGCTGTAATACTTCTATAATCTCCTATAACAAGTAGAAATAGATTTACTGAACTGAACAATTATTTATTCTTCGATGTTGCTATCCGAAAAGGTTTGTAGAAATAGCAGTTTTCTACAAATCTCAACCAAAAAAAAAACAGAAAATTTTTATATCCGATTTCGATTAAATTTTCAAGATGAACGTTCACATCTGCTGCATTTTTTAACGCGTCGACTGCCAAACCTATTTCGACGAAATCTGTCGTTGCTATTTTTATTAAATATAGAATAATAAGTAAAATATAATAATAGGTAAGAAATCATAATAGGTTAAATATCATAATAAGTAAAACATCTTAACAGGTTGAAAATCATAATAGGTAAACAATCATAATAAGTAAAAAATAATAATAACAAAAAAATAATACTAAGTAAAAAATAATAATAAGTAAAATATCATAATAAGTAAAACGTAAACTCATAGCTGACAGTGATTACATTAAATTAACCATCGTCCACTAAACTCTAACATTGAAAAAAACAATTGAAGCAACTTCGTCGAGCTCGAAAAAAGTTATCCGAATGCTTCCTTAACAATACTAAAGCAAAAGAATACAAAGATTGACACTACGCATTAAAAATTTTCCCGCGGCGAGCGAAGAAACGGGCAACGGTCCGCTCGTGAAACGGAACGACGTCGAATAAAGAGCGCCGTCAATCTTTGCGCTCCAGTTTCACGGTCCCGAAGTCGGCGCAATGATGTTTATTGCGGGACAATGTTACCGGTTTAGTTGCCGGGTAGCCAGTGCCGATTTCGTTAGTTGATTTCCGAGGTGTTATCCGGCGCGACCGGCAAATTAATCGTAAAAAGCTCGATAAACGTCGATGGCCGGGCAAGCCCCGTGTGCGTCGGGCCAATGATAAAGAAGCTCGTACCGCCGGCCCGCTAATAAATAATGCCATTATTTACGCGGGATCCTCCCGTTCGGCTTTTAATGCGTCACGTAGCACCGGTGCAACAGCAATTTCGCTTAGACCGTGTATAAAGTTTTATTGAGCTATCGAAAGTCTTGGTAACTGCGCCACGAGACTACTGAATACGGTTAAAATTCGCAGTACCCCCCGCGCAACCAATTCGAATCACGGTCGCAGCCGGAGAAAAAGGATTCGACGCCGTCTACCCGTCGTCCCCCCGACCCACCCCCCCTGCAGGTGTACGACACGTTCGGCCGGGTGTATCCTCTTTAATCTATCCGCTTTATTGTCGGGTAGGATTTTATTGTTATCGTGCCCGAAAATTCGTCGAAATCTCTCGGTGGATTTAGCGGGACGACGGACACGTGACCCGGGCAAAGGAACGAAAAAAGGAATACCGTTCGAGCCGAGTCGATACAACAACGTTTCCGACAGAAATACCCGCTGTCAGAGAGCAATTTATTATATTCGCTTGCCGCCGTTTGTTTCTCGATAACCGTCCCCCCCTCCCCTCATAGCCCGGCCGTTTAATCAAACGAAATAAATCCTCTGTCGGTTTGTATTTAATGAAATGTAAGTAGAAATTTTCATTGGCTCGCCGATGCTTAAAGGCGGAGAGAGTTATAGCGGCCGATAAAACTCAATTACTCCTTCAGATTGCGGCTATTAAATACTTATAAAAATATAGGCACGCGACGGTCGCGTTATTTTCTTCTCTCTCTGTTCGTTTAATGGCTGCGCATAATCTCATGCAACAATATTGAAATAATAGCGCGTAAAAGTGGCTCGACGGGTATCGTTTCGCTAGACTTTTTAATCGTGCCGCAAGTTAGCGAGGAATTTTAAGCGAAGTATCACGGTCTATTGGTAACGTTATTCTTCACGCTAGATTTAACCCTTTCATTCTTGCAATCTTTATTTGTGCGAGAAATTCATCTATTTTTCATACTTATTTAAAACGTATCAGAAAATTTAAGAAATTAGTTTCTGCATATTTTAGACCTTAAAAAGTCAAACTTTTAATTCAGCTATAAAAATTGCATAGCAAATATTATTTCAACAATTTAAAATTTCGAATTTAATAACACTGGTTTCAAATATGAGCTAAATTATTGCGAGTGTATAATATCCAAGGGTAGTAATAATTGACACACTTTATTCAAAATATTGTTAAAGACTAAAATTAAATCATATAAAATGGAAACTCTGTAAGTTAAAATAACTTCTTCTGATTTAGTATTAAAATCGTTTCTACCGCATAGCGTTGAATTAAAATTCGTCCAGCAAGAGGACGTTCCCGGTTATGATCTAAATAATCGAGACAGAAGCGGTTACCCCGGGCCAGAATCGATCTCGACGCTGATATTACGCGAACTATCGACACCGAACTCCGATATCCAAATACTCCGGGGCTAGTTCCTAATTTACCGCAACCGCTTCTATCCGGAGGTATTAAATTTCTAGTGTCGAATTATCCGAAGCATCCGCGAAGTTTTATCGGAACCAGAATTTCCAGGGTTCAGAGAACGAGAGAGAGAGAGAGAGAGAGGGAGTGAGAGAGGAAGCCCTGTAGAGTTCCGCAGCTGCTGCTTCTAATTTTCTACGCGGGTCTACGTTTTCTGCCGCAACGCGACGACGGCCCGTCCGTATAAAGCACCGAACACCTGTTGAAAATTAAAACCGTATCCAAAATTCATGGACTCCCGTATAATTTCACCGAGTCGACTGCAACACGATATCGGTGTACTTGCGCTTGTAGCGCCATTGTTCTTGCGCTATCGCGTGCTAATTTCTTGGCGGTACTACCGTGTCTGAATTCAACGACTGCGGACTGCGCTGTCTTTCTTCTTTCTCGATAGCATCGCGAGGTACTAATTGTCTTACTGTTTAAAACAATACCGTGTTTATTGTTCTGTGTTTGTCGATTTAAGCTGACGCTGACAATGATTTTTTTAGGATTATTGTTCGAGCGAAAATTATTTAGTGATTTCAAGTAACTAGTTATTCAATTATTATTTCAAGTAGCTGTTATGAATATACTTGTCATGATAGAAATTGTTATATCCTCATGGCAAGTATACTTGACGAAAGAGTTAACTGTTTAAAAAGGATATATATGTGTAGGTTGATATTTTGTATTAAATTATGTATTTAATAAAAATATTGTGTTTGGACGGGACATGAAAATAAAATAAAATGTCGCAGTGAAATTACAGTAATTTGAACACTTTTTAAAGAGATTGTAATAGCTGATTGGTTAAATAGTTGTGTGATGTAAAAATAAGTTAATAAACTAAAGATCATATAGTTGAATTCTTATCTAAGTTTTTGGAGATAAAATTCAGGAAATAATTGTTCTATGAAAATCAACTGTTTACAATTTATAATCAATTTATAATGTAATAATAATTTGATTTGAGTGTATAATATAGAGAATTTTTAATGAAATATATGAACAAGTATGATCAAATAAAATATTTCAGGTTACAAAGATTATTCAAATTATATTATATAAAACGACTATTTCATATAATGGTATTATATAAAATATTATTAAAATGATATTATATAGAATGACTATTTCATACAATGATATTATATAAAATTTCTGTAATGGCATTATATAAAATATTATTAAAATAATATTGTATAAAACAACGAACACTTTTTAATTTGAAAACAATCGAGATGAAGGAATTAGTCGACAAACGGTATGATATTTCGACTGGGCATGCGATATTTACTAGCAAACACAGGATCATGAAATTGTTCGCCCTTAAGCAATTAGCACGAGCTATGCGCGCGCGATCATTGTCGGGCGCGCCTTCATAACTCTACGGAGACTGAATGAAAATCGATAGACCGGCATCATCGTCGCGGTCGGCCCGCCGCGCGGAACCAAATATTTTGTGTAATTACGGCATGATTTGCAGATCGACTCCACGAGTGGCAATCGTTAATATGACACCGGCTCTCCCGCCGAAGCCATCCTATGATCAGTCACACTAAACCACTCGTACCAACGCGCGTCGCATTAGTATACACGAATTCTGCGATTAACGTCTCCATTCAAGTAACAGTCGATACCCATTAGACGAGTGGACAACAATACAATAACTGGAAGCAGCGTGTAATCGCGCCGTAATTAGCGCTACTTGATAGTGTATTGATGATGACACAGCATCCGCCAGAATCCGCACATTGCTAGCAGAAGACGGTCGCCATTTAACGTAAGCTGTTGCCATCGTTGTTGCAACTAATTATGCAAACAGTCCATTCACGTTTTTAACTTAATTTTTTTATTCGGTAGAAAAATAAATATTAGATATTAGTATGACTCATTAAACAAGATGTTCGTGTTTTTGACGAAGAAAATTGTAAAGCATGATTGAAATAAAAATAAGTAAAAATTATCTATAGATACAGGGATGATGGCTATTTAATTTGATCTCTAATCAGTATCACGAATGACTTCGGATTCGATTGTGAGCCTGTTAACAAATTCGCGGGGTTGGCTTGAATGAAATAAATGGAGTGAATTGGTTAATTCATTCGCCGATCCATTAATTCATTTCGACGACGTCAACCCTTTCAGCGGCGAGTGAAATGCGAAAGTGTAATAGCAGAAACGTTCCATTCATATTGCAAATTATACGAAGATCGTGCTAGATCAACTTTTTTGGAAATGGCACGAGTTAATGGAGTAATGAAAGCTTGAAGATTTAACGATATTATCTTATATTATCAATCTTTATTTTTATATGAAGAATATATGAACTTTGTCAAAATTGAGAAGAAAACTAGATTATAGTAAAATGAAATAATTTAACGTAATTTATTTAATTGAGGGAAAAAATGTTTTTCATTAGGATATTAAATAAAAATATTAGGAAGAGTGAAAAAAATATTAGGAAGAGAGAAAAAGTGATTCTATATAAATAAAGTAAATTGAAAATAAAGAATACAGTTTTGTTAATTACAGCTTCGTTTTCTCAAAAGTGAACTTCGAATATTCGACATTTGATCATCTTTTTCAATAACAAAGTAACTTATTAACCAAATGACATTCTTTATTTTCATTTAAATCCATTATAAATAAATATTCAAAGTCTATTCATATTTAATAAAATTTAATTTTCTATTTTCAATTTGTTCACTTGCATCCCTAATTCCGCCACCAATTGTTGAGACACCCTGTACACAACGAGGCAACTACGGAGCCGCAGAGGCAGCGAACAAAAGGGCGACAGATAGAACTCGCGCAAGTCCGGATCCGCTTAAAACAAGTTGATGCCGTGTAAGTCTAAAAATGGCGGTCCTAAAAATGAGAAATTTACAGTGGAACACCCGACACGTCCGACGACAGAATTTTTGTTGCCGGAAATACAAACCCGGCGCAAACTACCGTTCCCATTAAATCAGCTGTCGACGGGAGGTATTCAGCCGTCGGGGACAAGTTTTAAATTGTTTTACGTGCTGAAGAGGGCCGAGCACACGCGGAACCGACGAATTTCCATCGAGAAAAGCGATAAGCAAGGTAACTTTTATCCGAGTGCGCCCACCCTGGCCAACACCCCCTCCTCTGCGCCCGATCCGGGGCGTCTAGACTAGGCGGCCCGCATCCGCGCGTCCCGCTTTTTAACATAATTCCACGTTTCATTGTCTCCCGGAGTCCCAAGTTCCCGAGGGGAGCCCGCGAGGAGCCTTGAATTTTAATACGGCGCCTACCAACACGAACGCGTTTTTCCCGTTCGGATAAATTCTCGTTGAAACGCGGATATATACGTGTACGGTGTTGCACGCGCGCGGAACCAACGAAATTTCGTTACGCGAATTTCCAGTTTTGACGAATCCCTTCGGCTGTCGTCGAGGCGAGACGGTGCCGATTCGATGAACAGCCGTAAGGGTAGTGCAGGCAGATACTGTACCGCTTACTGTGCCGTTTGTTATTTTTAAGCGTCGGCTTCGTGTTTATTAACTTCATATTATTCCTTAGGTTTATTAACCCTTTGTAATCTAGTGGTGAATTTCAGGCATCATTAAAATTGCTCTGTTCTGTTCCAAAATAATTTCAATAGCGACAATGTCGAATTATTTGAAATGTCTTCGAGTGGAAAGGGGTAACTTTGTATTATATTTTATGTTTATATTTATGCTTATATCTTTCTATTTATATTTGTGTAATTAGCTTCATATTTATATTTACGTAATTAACTTCATATTTATATTTCTGTAATTAACTTTATATTTATACTTACATAAATAACTTCATATTTGTTTTTATGTAATTAACATCACATTTTTATTATTATTGTGCTTTTCGTTCATTTTTTAGCATAATTAATGTCACGTGTACCTTATTATTCAGTTAATATACCTTTCCTTTATTTTCAAGCATAATTAACTTCGTATTTATCCTATGAGACAATGTCTGTATTTAAATCCGATTCAATATATAAGTTAAAGTAAGATTAAAGACACAATAATTAAATAAATTCTAAAATCACTATAAATTAACTTAACTCTAAATTATGTCAACAATACATTTGCCAGTAAACAATGACGCTCTCTGTCTTTAATACATATTTTAATTTCAAATATTTTGTATAGAAAATATTTTCCATTTTCTTTTCGTCAAAAGACCCAAGTCCTGTACAAAATTATTGCACGCATATTTATCCCTACTAAAATTACCTTAGATTATGACCAAAAACAAAATATCGGATCGGCTTAAATTTGCAAGCCGGAAAAAAAGCATCGGCGTACAGTCGCTCGGAGCAATGACTCTTCGAACCCGACGCTTTTTCGAGTTTTTATTACCGTAGAATTTTCCCCGTTCGGAACACAATGGAGCGTTTTCCAGGCTGGTTTTAACGCAAACGAGCTAAAACCGAAAGCTGGTAACCGGTAGAAACGCGACACGCCGGTGTCGCTCGGTTGACAATAATGCAAGGTAAAAAGGGGGTTTTCGCTCCGCTGTTTGTAGTCGAAACTGTAACGGCAACCGGGGGGGTAGGGAGGCCCGTCGCATTCGATATAATTTCATATTTCATTGCCTTTGTCTTCCACCGTTCCGCGACGCTTCGGCGGCAAGTTTCTATAGAGCACTGAATTTTAATACACCGCCGCCACCGAAAGTTTCCATCGTCTTTTCTCGTAGCGGCTTACAAGTTTCGCACTGGCGGACGCCATTTTACCCGTGGCGGCGAACTGATTTTCGGCCAACGTTCGCGACGCCTTTATAAACAAATTGAAAATTCAGATCAAAAATGTCTGCCGATAAATAACAATTTTTCGAAGCTCTGGTGGATTCTTAATAACGTTTATTGTTTATTGTAGAATTTTGTCACCGTGTTTCCAAAGTCAAAATCGAATCTTCGTGAACTGAAATTACGTTTCGAAAATAATATTGATAATAATTCGTGTTCGAGTTACTATAAATTAATATTGTTTTAATAGCGTCATAATTTTGCAGTTTCATTTTATTATTATTGCTTGAGCTCGGGTTAGAAAATTATTATATTCTCGTCATAGTAGATATTATTATTCTATATAGATATTTTATATGTATTAGTCAATAGTATAATACTATTATATTTTATAATATGTCATCATAATGAGACTCGATATGCAATAATAGATTAAACATGCATACTAAAATAATATCAAAAAAGGGATAAAAGAAAAAGCGTGTGAAAACAAAATTAAAATTCAATAAATAATTAAGTACTAAATCTTGCATCTTAACGATATTAAATACTAGATTATATAATAAAATAATACAACTGAAATTAATAGAACCAACGAATATTTAACTATTACATTTAGTTTGCAAAAATATAAAATTTATAGAATCAAAGCTATGTAAAAATCATAAATACATAACAAACATCATGTGGAAACCATATAAAAATAAACTCCAAAAATTCCTAGTTTTGCAACTTGAAAAATATTTTTGGAATTACGTTCACCGACCACGGAAACTAAATCGATTCGCCAACACAACAGGTTTTTCGCGCGCGTCGCGCAAATATGAAGGGTCGAAAGTTAATTAACAGGCGCGTTCCGCGCGCGCATTAAATGATGCAAATGAGTCTATAAGCTCCCGTTCGCCCGGAGGATATAAATGGACAGTTCGTGCCGGCAATTTCATGGTAAGTTCCCCGTGTTTATGGCGGAGCCCATTTTTACGGAGTCATTGCGTGAGAGTGCAAACTCAGAGAATCAACACGGTTACGGGGGACGGTGATGGTGAGAAAACAGCGGACGAAGCTTCTCATTATTTCTGAAGCCTGACTTCGCCGTAAGCCCTATTGCGAGGTTCGCGGCACGTTTCCCCGCGCGCGCAAACACGACTTCTTGCCGGGCCGAGGCAGAAACTCCGCAATGATATCCGCCGTTATCGATCATCCTGTTCACGAAATAAGCCTTTGAATCGCTTAATAGTCGATACGCCCCACATCTGTCCGCCTTGATCTTCCGATCGGATTAACGTCGCCGAAAATAAATCGTTCGACGCGTCGATTACGTTCTATGTTGAAAAGCCACTCCATTCTTAACGCATATTCATACGGTAATTTGTTATATCGTCATTCGCAAAATGCCGACATTTTTTGACACTATTTATAGAAATGATATGGTCTATATAAAAGCAATGTAATTTGGTAAAAATCATATACTTTACAGTGAAATTTTGCAAAATAATATAAGACAAATTTGTTTTTATATATAAATTTTTAATTCTTTATTTTGTTTTTGTTAACCTTTGCAACGTTAGGGACGCAACTCAAGCTGAAATCAGTTGTTTATTGGAATTATCTCTATAAAATTAAAATTGAATTTATTTAGAATTAAAAGAACAAGAATCAATTATTTTCTGTAATAAAGTTGCATTATATTGATCCAAATATTTATTAAATTATGGCTGCAATTATTCTCGTTTCTCAAGCATTTATTAAAAAATTCCAAACTCTAGACTATCCTTACTAATAAATAATAATAAATCAAATTCAAGAACTCCTTCTTCATACTACTATAAGTTAATTACTACATATTATTTATTTCATCTGCATGAAATATTATTTATACTATACTTTCTTACCAATACTATTTCTCGAATGAACAATTTACTAGAAATAACAATTTTATCATCCACAATTTCGAATGCTTTATCAAATAAAGGTCTACCATATAAAAGATAACAATGTTCCGCGATTCCCTTGGAAGAACCAGCGAAAAAAACGACGGGCACTAAAAGAGCAATCAAAATCCGTTCAGCCGCGGACGTCTTTGTCTGATCGAATCGTTTGTTGCGAGACGCGAAAGAAAAAGTAGTCCCATCTGTACTCACCCATGTGTCGACAACGAAATCAATTCGACCCTCTTAATCACCCGTCTCGTGCCCCCCCCCCCCCCCCCCTCTCTCTCTCTCGCTCTCTCTTCTCACGGTTGAGAACGCCGCTGAACGTGTGGTGTGAGGATTTTGGCATGGGTTTTCTACTACCCCACCGTTCCCCGACGCGACTGAAGGTCAATCCTTATTGGCTACATCAGTTTACAGAGGTCCTATCAAGCGAACAACAGTCCTTGAATCTTAAGGACGAGACTGGTGAATTCTAAAAGGTCACGTTTCCTAGAACTTTTTTGTTTACCTATGGTGTAACATATTGCGGTAAATTTAAATTACACCTGCTGAATCTTCATCTGTATGAAAATTGTTTATTTGAATATTGTGAGTCGAAAATGTTTGCATTAGTTGAAAATATTATTGTATAATTTTAAAATATTACTGCATAATTTGAAAATATTACTGCATAATTTTGAAATATTACTGCATAATTTGAAAATATTATTGCATTACTGTTGACTTGTTGGAATGATTCAGAAAATAAATAAATGACTATGTGATTTCTATTAATTTGATGACTAAATTCATACAGTTTTTGTTATTTCTGTTTTATGACAATTTGTGTATTAATTAGAAAATTGGATAAGTTATTTTAAAGATCTATCTGAGCTCTGCAAAACTGTAATATTTGCTTCTCTATATAATTTAATTTTTCATGACATTTTCTGCTTAGAAGTGGAATATCTAGAAAGCAAAAATCAGCATTTTCGACATCTACTATTCTTCGCTTTTCATGAGGGTCAAAAAGCTGCCGAAGCAGCTCGGGACACCTGCAACGTGTACGAAGAGGGTGTCGTAAGTGGGTCCACTGCACAGAAATGGTTTACAAAATTTAAACAAGCAATTTTGACCCCAACGATGTTCAATGAAAAGCGAAAAGTAGCAGATGTAGAAAATACTGATTTTTGCTTCTTGGATGTTTCATTTTTAAGATTAAAAGATTATGCAGAAGAATATAGAAATCTATATTTTACAGAAGTTTATTTAACAGAAATCTATTTTACAGAAGTTTATTTAACAGAAATCTATTTTACAGAAATCTATTTTACAAAAGTCAATTTTACAAAACTCCATTTTCCAATAGCCTATTTCACAAAAATTTATTTTACAGCGTCCACTTGCAACTATTTAACATTTCACAGGAAACCATGCCAATAAAATCCCTTGTTTATCGATCGCGCAGTTAGGAGACACTCGGAACTGATAACAGCGTAGCGGAACGTTCGGTTACCACAATATTCGGATAATGGGAGCCTTAGCGTATTGTGGTACCAATTCTCTGGAAATCGGTGAACGAGCTTCTCCAAGGATCGACGAGCTTCCTTGACAGGATCAACCAACCACCGGATCCGCGACGAGAGAGAGAGAAAGGGAGAGAGAGAGGGAGATCTATAACGAGGGGTTCGGAACGAGTATAATTTGCTTTTGAAAGCGACGAGGGGGATGCCAGATGGACATATTTACCGCCGCGAAAACAACCGTTTCACCTGTAAATACGTGTTTCGTTTGTTTTCGGTCGAACCCTTATCAAATTTCCTGTCGTGGAACCGGTCGACAGTTCGATGGCACATTCGTCCCCGAAATTCGTCCGAAATACAATTTTCAAATAACAGAAAAAAGCTGCCGCAGTGAACATAGTCGGTGTAAAAAGTTTTCGTACATGTTTTAGAATTGTTAGAGGGATTATGTTACTAGACAATGGCCATAAAAATTGCTCTCAAAAATCGTAAGTGATTGAAATAATAAATAAATGAGAAGATATTGTTTATTCGACATTTTTAAATATTACTTGGCGATTTTCGTAGATAATTATTGTTATTAGTTATATAATATTGCGTTGCAACTGAAAGAGACTGCGTGATCGATTCCGTGTTGAATTTACAAAATAATCGACAGTCAATTTTGTGAAATTGCTGTTTGGTACGTTTAATGCAAAATTAGCGAGGGTTGAAGTCATCGTATTGTTATTTTCGATTTTATTTCAACAATTCCGGACGTTCAGTTACACGCGGAATGCAGATCCCGCTGAATTTCAATAAAAACACGTTGCCAAACGTAATTGGAGCTGTCAGTCACCCACATCGTCGCTCTTTATGTAACGATTTACATATACATATTATATTATACATATTATATTACGTATAAATTTTCGAGCAAGGCATTTGAAGTTTTCGAAAATAAATGAAATGAAACGGTAAATTTAATACGTCTTATTTGATAAATATAAACTCAATTATATCGAACAAATGGCGCAGGTCATGTAATAAACTCAACAAATTCACGCAAAACGCACTCGGTGCACGCAGTCACAGTACACGCAACTTAGACTAAACACACACTAAAAATACACTAAACACACACGAAACACAAACGCGGCGTACAATTTTGACCGTGCAAACTTCTCGCGGCGTACCTTGGGTTATCCTAATGCCGGCGGCGCATTTATAATTCAACGCGCTGTAACTCCGCGAGAAAAAATCGTAGTGACTTCATTCGGTGCTTAAATTAAAGGAGAAAGTCTAAACTTTACGACACTGTAAACAGCATACCCGAATAAAATTATTAAGTTCATTCAAAATTATTGTAAACACATAGAGAGCTTTAAGCTTATATTTTTCGGTATCGCTATCATGCTCTTAAATTTAGGATATTATATGAAGATGCATGATGTTATAAATTATTAAAAATGTTGGCGCAAAGTACAGATATCAAGCTTTAATTTAAAAGATAATTCATAATTTTATTACAAGTTTTAACAAAGTTATAGCTGTTTAAAAATTGGCAATTTTATTGGAAATGATTGATTCTTTAGTTTTGTTGTTGGGTGTACTTATTTAAAAGAAGATAAAGGAACGAAAGGAAAGGGTAAAATTATGTGTTATATTGCAGTAGATTATTATGTGTGATACCTTGATCACGAGCCCCGCCGTTACGGCACGAGGGGGGCGAACGCCGTCGCGGCGTAAGTGAAAATCTTCCACTCGCATTAACGACCGTTTTATCGGTATCGCGGCGGGGGAATAAAGATAAATAGTCGCGGAATCTGGGTCAAAAACTGGTAACGCCGAGTAGATACGCGTACTATTCCGCCGTTGAACAGGAGGGAAACGAGATTCTTTACGATCGACTTTTTCGCTTCTTGGGGGCTTCCGGATTTCTTCCACGGAGTCTCTCTCTCTCCATGGCGGTGCTACCTAGAGATTTAAAGGCTTTCAGGGGGGATGGAAACACGCTGTTATATATATATATATATATATATATATATAAGAAAAAAAGAAAAAAAAACGAAGTCTTGGAGCGATTGTACGCCGGCCGGATAATACGATGGCCAATAACTATCGAAATATTTTACGGTCGCGAGTAACCGTCGCGTATGATATTATATCGTTTATTAACATTCCTCCGGCGAGCCGCCATAAAACACCGTTACGCGCCTTCCCCGACTTTCTCGCCGCATTATGGCGACGATTACGATAGCCGCCAACGCATGATCGACGTTGAAAAATCGCGGGGATATTCTTAGGGATAGTAGTGCATGGAATATGCAATGTTTTTGATCGGAAGCGTTGAAAAATTGATTGACCATTCGACGATCGTAAGAACGTAACAAAATCGAAGTATACGATCGATTTGATTCTCGTATAATCCTTTGGGTTGGTTACGGGAAGGTATTCTTATTTTATGTTGTACTGGTTTAGTTGAGTATTTTATGCTGTTTTAGTTGAGTATTTTATGTCGTTATTTTTAATCATTTCACATTGTTACAGCGGAGAGAGCATCGCTGTGTTCTCTATTTCAGTGGTCCATTTCGTTCTCCATTTTGTGCTATCTCTCATTCAGGTTTCTTGTTAATTGCTGCCACGTCATACAAGAAATAAAAATTTAAAAAATCACCAAACACAATAAAGAAATAAAAAGACTAGAATTTATAAAGTATCATATTAACATTGTAACATAACCTAAAAGAATTTCTAAAATTCATAGCACTGTAATAGCAGAAATAAAAATTACAAAAATATCGAAACAACACTGAAGAAACGAAAAGAAAATCGAAATTTACAGAGTCACCCTTTAACTTTGTACCAACTTAGGCATTGAAAACTATAGCATTAGAAATCGCTATAAATATTAATTCTCAAAGCTGGGCGAGTAACATAGTTGTTTTAGAACAGACTTTTGACAGCTCCGGCGGATTTTCACATAAGACTTTTAGATCGAGTTTTTAAGGGAACGCGAATTCGATGGCCGCGCGAAATCTGTTTCAGCCGCTCCTTTGAATTCAGTGAACGGATAGGGGGAGAGGGGGCCTTTTTCGAATGATTTCTTATCTCGAACATCTGCTGCATAGACGTCTACGGATAGTCGCCGGTAATTGATCGGGACAATGAAAGACGGGGGAAAGGCACAGGGGAAATAATGGAAATGAGAACGGAACGAATTCGGATGATCGTAGTTTCCTTCGTTGAGATGCAAGGATAACAATTTGCAAGGGATTGAGTCGATGCTCCGGAGGACCCCGGGCTCTGTACCAAAGAGAAAATCGATGTCCTATGGTATTCCGAGGACGATGGCGGTTTCAAGAGTATCAGTGGTCCAATTTCTCGTACACCTGAGTTGTAGCTACTGTTAAACTTTGCTTCCCTCTGCCGCATAAGCGCCCCACTCGCGGAATTTTTGCCAAGAAAGGAAACCGCAGGCCGGCTGCGATATATGTATATATATATTTCCTAATTCGGATGGAATGTTCGAGGCAAGTGCAGTTTATGCGAACGCGAGATAAGAATTTTTTTGTCGTATTATCGAATGAAATATTAATCGAATGGAATTGTAGTCCCGTGGCAAATAAGAGAAAAGAATCAATTTTTATTCCACGTTGTCGAATAAATATACAATCGAATACAATTTTATCGAGATAACAAATTTTATTAAAATTTCTTTTAGACCGATGAATATCTCGATTTTAAAAGCGTATATTTTTTTATTAAATTGGAGATAATAAAAAGGTAGTATTAAATTGAATATATATATATATACATGAAATTTCTTCTACACGTTTTTATAGTTTGAATTTTAAAATATTGCTTTCGATAATTCAGTAAGCGAATGTAATACACGAGTTTTTAGTTTAAGCGTGAAAATATTAAACGTGTTTGTTTGCAATTAATTGTACAGATTTTCCTGGTTACTTGTGATTATTGTTATTATCAATATCGTTACGTTTCAGTAATATTTCGCTGGAATTGATAATCCGAAAACTGTAAGCTAGGCAAAAATCTCGAAAAAGAATTCATTCAACCGTAAATACAGGTGAGTGGAAATAGCCAGCCATAGCCAGACACTTCAGCGGAACGTATTCACGACATTCACTGCCATTTGAATCGGATATTGAGGACCTTATGTCAGTATGAATTTTAAAAAAGTCGAGGAGACTGAAAACCGACAGAGATTTTTCAATAGCGGCTTCTAAATAATTTTTATAAACCCCCAGGCCACTGTAGACATTTGAATAGTAGAATTTACAAAATTGATTTCCATTAAACCTTATCAAATTCTACGTTCTTCCACTTGTAACTCTTCTTTAATTTATTGAAGATTTTACTATAAATCAATTTATTTCCAATGTATTATATATTCAGCTTGTAAATTGAAACATCTTATTTTCAATACAATTTGAAACATCTTATTTTCAATACAAATTGAGACATCTAATTTTCAATACAAATTGAGACATCTAATTTTCGACACAAATTATACATTTTTACAGAAAATTGTACATTTCACAATACAGAAAATTTACACACATTGCTGCCAAGAAATACTATTGATATTTTATGCTTCACTATTTTTCAACTAAATTAATATTTGTAACTAAATCTCATCTTTACTCTTTTTAAATTAACCTCAGTTTAGAAATTATCTTCATTAATTAAACCTTCACAATTTTACGTAAATGGAAAATATGATTTACGAAAGTATCATGAAATAATTACTATGAAAAATTAATGAAATTCTACAGATCCTTACTATTATATAAAATTTCTATGAACATTCAGTACAATTATCGTCGAATCTTGGCGTGCAATAATTTATTTTGCCGTCCATTTTTAAACGAATACTACGTAAACTTTCTTCGGCAATTTCGAAGTTCCTGTCGATAATTTCACGGGGAACACCGTATATACAGGGTGTCTCAAAATTGTACATACTCCGGGAGGTTGAGCCGCGTTCGAAGTAACGAACAAGGATTTTATGAATTTCCTATTAATTTCAAAAATGTCACAAATATTATTAATGGAAAATTCACCCATTCAGTTGTAAATCTCAATATCTTTTATTATTGATAATAGAATAATATCTTTTTTCATCTATAACTCGTTAACAGAACCGCGGATTGCATTTCGGCAAAGAAAAAGGTTACTTAAAATGGCCTCAGGAACCCCTCATTTCCCGGAGTATGTACAATTTTGTAGCACCCTGTATATGTCACGCGGGAACAGCCTAACAGGCGACAGTTTCGTTATCCGCGCGTCATCGCGTCGCGAAGTTGACGCGATTAACCAATCCTTCAGCGGCGACGAGGCCGCTAGAGTTAGTAAAATTCGGTAGCCGAACTTTCCCGTTCCAAACGGCGGCTTCCAACTTCCGCCTAATTTTTCCCGCGGCGTATAATGCGAGGCTGTAGCAGACGGCGCATAAATTTTCGCAAAATTTCCCGACCCCCACGGAAAATTTCCCACGGTTCTCGTCCGCGTCGCCGGGAATCAAAGTATTTTATAGTCGCGCACAAATGGCGGCAATAAAAGCAACGGCAAAGAGAGCGAGAGAGAGAGAGAGAGAGATCATCCCGGAATTTGTTACGCGGACGTATTTATTAACAGCGTAGCAGGGATTCCGTGACGCTGCACCCGCACAAATTTCACGCCGGCGCGTTTGACGCAGTTATTGTTTAATATGCCGTCAAAGCGGCCGTTTATTCTTTTACAACATTTTACGAATACTCGATAGTGGGCGCACGGGTTCGCGTTAACAACGCTACGCGGTTCAAAGAATATATCGGATTTTGTCGCGCGGGGAACGGAGAATTCGGTATCGCGTCGAAATAAATCGGTATAGCGTCAAATAAAGCAGTTTACTCGATTCGAAGTCGCTCAAGTTGAATATTTTTTCATGACTCTGCCGATTCGATTAGAGTTGCGTTTCTGTAAAATTTGTTCGGCGAGAGTCGATTTTTTTCGTGGCCCCGCGAACGTGTCATTTTACGGAGATATTAATATCTCGCGTCGGCGTAGAAATATTTATTCTACTGAAAATACATTAATATTTCAATTTAATTACGCGGAGCTCGTTTCTTTTACAGCGGAATCGGTCGACGGTTCATGTGGATGCAATTTTCAATAATTTTATAATTCGAAGGCTTTTATCGAATAAGTCGTAATGATTTCAGCAAATATGTACATTCATTGAAGTAACTTCTTAAGCAATGGACTTCTCTGTAAGATGGTAAATTAATTAAAATTACTTTTAAGTGGTTGAACTTTGTCGGAGATCGTGATGCGAATAAAAATTACTTTCGACTAATTGAAAACTGAGATTGTCCTGTATTGATTATTAAATGTATTGTTTGCTTTTTGTAACATTCTTTAAACGTTTATATTTTTATATTTTCAACGCTTATATTTTTATATTTCCAATGCTTATATCTTTTATATTTTCAACGCTATATCCGTATTTCATAAATTCAAACGTGAGAGCGCAGCTACCTGTTTAAACATTTTTCTTGCACGTTTAAACACCGGCAATGTTATCAAAAAATATACCGCTGCATTCGCAAGAGTCTACAGAATCTTTCTGCGTAAATATCACTAATACAACAACAACAGTTGCAACAGAGAAAATGTTCAAACTTGCACCGAAATTGAAACTCGAATTCTTAAAGCGTCTTGAAAATTAAATCTTTCATAAATATCTTCAGAAAAATCGTTCGCATATTTGTAATCACAAAATTCTGTAAAACGTATCTAACAATAATAAGTCGGAAAATATTAACATTGCTTCCTTTTGGTATGCAATTCACTCTACAATTTCATTTATAATTTCGTTAAATCACTTTATAAATTCTTTATTGAATTCCATAGCGTTCTACATCGGCGGCGTTCGTTTCACCAGTCGAACAATTGTTTCCGTCGACGACAGCAAAGAGTATTAGACGGAATTACGTAGCCCGTGATTCGCAAAGTAAATTATGATTAAGTAATTGAGAACCGAAACTCTCGAGCGGCCCCGATTTACAGGTGGACGGCGAGGGCTAGCGGTCGGTTTAAGGCACCGGCCGAGAGGAAATCGATCGTCTATAGAGTTTCCCCGGGATGGAAGACACCCCCGAGGATCTCCCTGGTTAGCGCCCACCCGCTGTAACAGTGCTTAACAATGAAATATCATTGTCTAAAACGGGCTTGCTAGTCCCGACAGGAGAAATGGGACTAAATGGATGTTGAAGCCGCGGGGAGGGGGGGCCGAGAGCCGTACCCGCCGACAATTTCCTTCGAGGAGAGAGGCCGGCCGGCTACATTGTAACGCCCGCGACAGTATGATTTTGATAATCGTCGGCCAGGTTAATTAATTTCTGGAACATTAGCACGGTGTACAAAGCCCACGGAGAAGCCCGGCTTGGATTTCCGAGACCGGTTAACGCGGAAACAAATGACTTTCGATATTCGCGCGGCTGTCGAATCGGGGGTACTAAATGGAGTTTGTCTGTCCGAGGATAATGAAAACGGGCGAGAAACCTTGATTAGCGGAATGGCTCCTAATGAAAAATTCCTTCCACGGTCGAGCGTGTGCCTGTTTCTTATGTACGGTCTCAAATATTTTTTACCATAAACCTAGCGGCCTTTTAAAGAGATTAAATTGTATTGTGAGAATCATTTTTTATTGTAACAAATTCCTTTAGTAAAGGAATTTATTAAATTAAAATTCCTCAGGAAAGAATCTATATTATTTTAACGATTTTTAAATTAATATGCTAATGGATCAAATACCGCGTTGATAACATATAGATAATAATAATTTTCGACTAATTTTCAGAGTTCACAGTTGTAACATATTCTATAAAATTACGATGCAAAAGAGTTGAGATACTACTAAAATAAATTTTTACTTTCTAGTCATAATTAAAATGAAATAATTGATATTTAATCATTTTATTAAGGAAATTATTTTGAAATTTTAAAAACCTTTCTGGTTGATTTTTGGTAACATATTAAGCACTGTAAATATACAGAACACTAATGACTCGCAGTAATTACTTCCGAATTTTTACTACTCGTTAATTTGTATTTCCGACGAGCGCAGATATTCGCGAAACGGTAACGACGACCCTCGCGCGCGTCTTTCACGAAAACCGTGTTTAATGTCCGGAAACTGCTTGAGTAATGTGTAATTAGAAACACGAGGTAATAACGAATAAAAATGAGACGTACGATTAAAATATAGTAAAATGCGAACGCGTAAAGAAGATGTTGCAGCGCGCGGAGGTGAGTTTCAACGGATATGAAGCGCTGCGGTTGAATCTACGCAAATATAAATGTAATATAACCAGGACCGCTAGAGGTTATGCAGGCGTAGATTTTTATAGAAAAAAAGAGGATGACTGCAAAATGAAATCTTGCTTTCCACATTAATGTGAGATTGCACGCTGGATCTTCGCATTCTTTTACTGAACCGCTTATTACGAAAAAAGGATAAAGAAGATGGGATTATATTAAAGCCTGCATTTAATTTACACGACAAGATTTCCTGCGACATAATTATTAAGTAATAATGTAGGAATGGCGAAGCCGAAGGAGAAAACCTAATCGAATAAACGGCTTCAGTTTTCTTCGCTTAATTCGGTTCGATTAATTATTTGGCTTCTTTATATTTGTATATATTTCATATTTAGTTTATTTATATTTTTATATCTTTTATATTTAACTTATTTATATTTTTATATCTTTTATATTTGACTTCTTCGTATATATGACTTTCTTATATATATTTAGCTTTTCTATATATTTGTCTGAATTACTGCTTTATTTAGATTACTTGACAATCACATAATTATTTAACATACTTCTAAACATAAATATGTGTCTCAGATTGATTCCAAAAATATTTCAGATATTTATCAATTATTAAACCAAATTTAACATTACAATTAACACAGTGAAAGATCCCTAATAGCAAACAATCATAACGCATTCTACCTTACTGTAAAAAACGTAATGAGAACCAAAAGGTACGCCGGCAGCCATAATTAGAATCGGGTAGGTTCGCAAATGAAGAAGCGCGAGGACCGAGAACCGTATCATAAATCGATAATAAAAATGAGGCGGGCACGGCTACGCGTTTTTCTTATTGGAACCGGTACGCGATCGACTCTGCGCGAAGGTTCCTTATCGGCGATCAATACTTTGTCAAGTAATTTCATCCCGGTATCGGGGATCGCGGACGCGGCTACACCGTGAAAGACGCGAGACATTGCGAAGATCGATATTCCCATATTCCATCAGGAATCGGAAGGAATTCCGGGATCGCGTCGTCGGCCCGAGTCCGTACACGGTTCCGCCTCTCCTCGCAATAGCTCCGCAGGTTCGAAACATTCCCGAAGGAGTCCTAACGCAGTATATTCATAGAAACGTATATCAGGGCCCATATGTATGCTAGCACGCAAACGCGTGAACACTTAGATACCTCGAGACCGATGCACCCGGACACGTAATCCGCCAGGACACGTTTGTCCGTACAGGCCCCCGCAGAAACGATGTCCTCGCCGCGGCACACGAGACGAAACTTTTCGAACATCCGAATATGATTTAAATAAAATTCTGTTCGGAATTTGTTATACTAGATTTTGTGTGTACATTGTATGCATTAAAATTTGGACACCTTTTTCATACTAATCGCAACAAGGCTGGTCAAATGATCGGCTTCATATATTTTATTTTATAATAATTTATGTAGCAGCTTTCGTTAGAAATTACTGAATATATTTCTTTATTCAAGTTTATATTATTATATAAAATTATGAGACCCTCAAATTCAATCTTATAATTTTGATACGTTAACCAATTATTTCAGCATACCAATTATTTTTAATAGGTAAAATAATTGTTTTAAAAATGACCGAAATCACTTGTTCACTTTTGATATGTTAGAGGAAATAGTTTGTTAGTCAATATTTTTTAATTACAGCTTGAATGGTAAAACATATGGAGCTCCTATTTTTATTTCTTGTCTGAGAGCTAATAACAAAAACAATTAAAAAACCAATTAATTTGGCGTTAATGAAGCCATTGCGATTTTTCACTGGGTTCTAGCACTGCCTGACAAATTCTTGTTAAACAAATGAAAAATGAAGTGCTGGATCAGATTAGGGAGGTCAATGTGAAGAGTTTGCTACTCGTAGGCCGGCGAATTTGTATGGTGCTGTACACGAAATCTCTAGAGAAGATGGTATCCTGCCTAGAGATATATCTCGCGCGGCTACTTGCATAATTCACCAGACGACGCGTAAAAGATATCGAGGTTGGGTCTCATGCTTGGCCAGAAACGAGAGTTTCTCAGGAATCCTGGGCATTTTTATGGGGTTTCTCCCTGAAGGAGGTTGGAGAAAGGACATGGAAAGTATGTACTTCGGTAGGACGGATGCGGAAAAAGGTGAGAGGGCTTCGAAGATTCCTCGAAACTGTGTCACTGTCAGGTTACTCCATTCTGCAGTGTACATTCTGTATAAAAATTGCCAGACCGAGAGCCAAGAAACTTGATACAACATTTTGTTTGTATTTGATTATCTTTGTTATTTGTTATTGGCTATATTTAGTGCCTTGGTAATAGTTTATTAATAATTGTACGATGGATGCAGGGCCTTTTTGATCCACGAGTGATAAGACACGAATTCTGTTATGTATAAGTCAAAATGACCCTGCATCGGTCTCTTGTGATCATCAAAAATCGATGGTTAATAGTCTTTTGAGAGTTTATAGTATTTAATGTGAAGTTAAATAAGTAATATGCATAATAAAATTAAAATTAAGTATTTAATAGTTTCATATGTTCAATGCTCGACTATTGTATATGTCTCATTTTTATTTCATCAAGATATCTATTTATTTAATCAAGATCATTTAATTTAACTAGCTTATTAAGAATGACTTTACAATATTTAGTATTACCAATTATTTTATAATGATTATGATATAGTTTAGTCAAATTTTATGCTTCCAACCATCGATTATAACTTCACTAAAATAAATTCTATATAATCTTCAAAAATATAATGTATATTTCTACAAATACCTTCGATATAATTATCAAATTTCTTATACAGTTATTTTACCGCCCTAGCTACCTTTCAATTTTAACAGAAAATTTTAGCAAATTTTAAGCCTCCTGCTTCATGGAACGCTCCCGGTCCGAGCAAACAATCAAAAGCGTTCCATGCTTTGAAGCATGCTCTACGGATAAGCTGCTCTCGAATAAAGAGACCGCCTCTGTCCATATTCGAAGGCAATTTGGTGCGATCCAATTGGCCGTTTCTCTTTGAAAAAGTTCCTCGATAGTCCCGCGGTCTTAAGTTTATGCTATCGGTCGAAAACCGGCGAGTAAACGTTCACGGAATCCGCGCGATCTTCGCATGGCTCTAGCACGCGAGTCCGTCAGATAACGAGCCGTGGTAAAACGTCTGGCGCACCGGACAATTTCGCGGGATTTATTCGGCGGTTCCAGGGGTGCGCCGGTACGGGCCAGGTGAACCGGTGAACGCGGAGGGCCGGATAAGGAAAGGCTGTTCAAACAAGGATAACAGGGAATCCCTTATGGACAGCCTTCGATTCCATTGTGCCGCGACGACGACTTTGACCGCCGGAAAACGGCCCCTATATTATTTTCTCGCGCTTCGCACCCTTCTGCGGGGGATCCCCACGGCGACCGCGTCTGCAAACTTTCCGAAGTCATTTTCCTATCTGCTCGAAGCGTGGGCCCACCCTCTCTCTCTGGATTGAATTTTATGTGGAAACTTCGCCGCGAGAGATTCACTCTGACCCCGCGCGAAAAAATGCACGGTTCAATGTACGCGCCGGCCGCCTCGATAAGAGGCGAGAAACGCTACGGCGGGTGTCCTCGTATTTTATTTAACGCGCGTGGACCGTCTATCCGGGAGAGCTTTGCATGATATTTCGGGATCGCTGTCTGTTTGACGGGCTGAGAGGATTGCCGTGTCTCTCGTTCGGCAGCTTGATGCACAAAGACGGAAATAAGACTATTGTCGGAGATGTTCGTTTATTATTCAACCCTCGACGTACTCTGACGAGACTCCGCCGTGGCGGAGGTTTTTATTAGCCCACGGAACGGCGGACCACGTTTCCTCGACTATTCGCGATGTTTATAACAATCTCGAAGTTTTGTCGGAAGTTTCTGCGAATATATTTTTGATGCTGTTTCTTGCAGACTTTATAGTCTTTCTGTGGTTTCTGTGGTTGCTATTTATTTTATATAATTACTAAAAATGGAGTGATTCATTGATATTAATTAATACATATGAAAAACTGTTTAACAGCTGGGGAAAATATAAAATTAACTGGGAAATTATTTCTATCCCTATGCAATGCTTGGTTTTAAATTTTCATAGATGAATCATGTAAATTTTGTCACTTATGCATTCATATTGTATTTTATTAATTTTTAGTATACAAGTATATTTCATAAATATTTATATATGATGATTTAATTACTGCCACTATCAAAATTATCACTTGTATCACGTCACTTTAAACAATAGAATGAAGGAATCCAAAGAAAGCTGCGAATAAATGTAAAACTTTTGCAAGTAGAGTCAAAAATTAATTTAAGTAAATTTAAACAAATTCAAGTAAATTCGAACAAATTTAAGTAAACATAAGTTCGTATGTTATTATAGAGGCCGTCTATAGAATAGAAAGGGGTGCCCGGACTGCGTCGAAACACTTCTACGTTGCGAACTCAGCTGTAATTGCAAGGAGAAAAGTTTTATCGATAAACGTTCGAGTTTTGAGCCCTTTGAAAAGTTTATTTTCTCATAAAAGTTAATTCCAGCTTGAAACGGTTCATGGTCAGTTTAGTCCCAGAGCATTTCAGTGCCAAATTTATTTTCCCCTCTACTGCGAAAGTACTACTCACTTCTGCTCGTTTGTTCCTATTAGGGGACGGGACTAAACTCCCATCGAAACAAAATTCTGCCAATCGAACTCTAATGCGCTTCAATGAAAAATAAATGTACTTTCACGATATTTTTCCCCATTGTTCCAGTGAAACAAGTCTAATCGATTCGGATCTATCGATTGTAATAACTGTACAATTTTTTAGAATTATTTCTCCAACAATTAACCACTAAAAGCCCAAACACAGTTAAAGCAATTTATATATATATAAAACGAAACTAGAAAATTAATATTCATCATAGGGTGTGGCATTAGAATTCTTTCGCGTCTGAAACGTTCCAGTCAAATTCAATTTCTTCAAATATATTACAATAAAAATAAATTTTCAAAATTGGTCATAAATTCTAATCATATTCAATTTCATCAAATATATTACGATTTAAGTGAATTTTCAAGAGTGGTTAGAAAATTCTAGTCAAATTCAATTCGTTCAAATATATTACAATAAAAATGAATTTTCAAGAGTGGTCAGAAAATTCTGGTCAAATTCAATTTGTTGAAATATATTACAATAATAATGAATTTTCAAGATCGGTCAGAAATGATTTGTCATCCATATTTGGGAGACGCGACGCTCGATGTGTTAAGAATTAATGGTTTAAGGTAGCATTATACAGCTATACATTATTATACATTATACAGCTATACATTATTATTATACTATGCAGCATTAAACAGGCCGATTTTCGTTTCAGCCGACAACTAGCCGAATTCGAGGTCTCCAGGAAATTCGGCCGCAGGAACATCCCCCGGATCGAGCGGCTGCATCGCGGGCTTCAGAGGGACCCGGTAAGAATATCTTTACAAGCGACGAAATCTTTATAAGGGCGCCGGGCGAAGCGCTCGGAATGGTTCTCCGATATCCGCTGTCAAGCGGGCGTGTGTGCCGGGGCCAAATTCATCCCCGGGGATTCCCTGGTCCCCCCTGCGGGGTAATTTTCACGGGGCCATTCTTCGGCTGCGGCTGAACTCGAACACGATGTGTCGGCGCGAACGAAAGAGGTGGAGGAGGGGGAGGAGGAAGAAGAGACACGAATAGAGAGCCGAAGACGCGAGAAACCAGGACCATCGGCGGCGCAGTCGGACAAAACGACCCGATAGCGATCGAGAAATCGACTTTCGTTAAATTGTAAACTGGTAGCAAATTGCTGTTAAGACGAACCGATGAGCTCGAAATGTGAAGAACTATATTTTACGTTAGTTCTGTCAATTTTTGGGATTTTTTTGTGTCTATGTTTCTATTCGTGTCTATTCGTGAGAGAATTTATTATTATAGTTATTATAATATTATTGTTATAATTATTAAGGTTAGATTATGTCAAGGTTGTGTCAAAGTAAAAAACTATATTTTACGTCAATTCTGTCAATTTTTGCGATTTCTGTGTGTCTATGTTTCTATTCGTGTCTATTCGTGAGAGAATTTATTATTGTAATTATTACAATATCATTGTGATAATGATTAAGGTTAGATTATGAGATAGCGAAGATTAAGATTAGTTCTGTTACAACAAACTTGATTAATTTAAACAAATATATACGCGTAAAGTGTTAGTCTGATCGCGCCATTTTCTCATGGCGTAGCATAGGTTATTTAATGCCAACGACACATTTAGATTTTAATGTACTATAACTTCGGCAGAAAAAATCGTAGGAACTTGACTCGACCGTCAAATTGAAGAGAAAAGTGTGAACTTTATAACACTGTAAACGACGTGTCTAAAAAAAAATTTCCAAATTCATAGCAGCTATTAAACTTTGCAATTTTATGGCATCATGAAGGTACCCTCTAATTTAAGATGTAACAGTTGAAACAATACAGTTGCGGAGATGCATGATATTAAAAATTACAATATCGTACCTTAAACTAGCTATTTCAAGCAGTTATTTAAATTTAAAGAAGCCATAATTTTATGACAACCCTTCAACAGACTTACATCTGTTCAAAGTCTGACAATTTTCGATCGAAAATTAACCATCCCTTAATTTCTCTACCGAGTATATTTTAATTATCACTAAAATCGCAATTTAAAGAGCAAATTTTCACGACGAGAATATTATAAATTTCGTCGCAAGACGAAGAATTGACGTTCATATGTCACTGATGTGCTCGTCGGGTACAGTTAATTGGTTAAGAGAATCGAAAACGCGAGCGACCTTTCCGAAGGGACGCGCTCGCCATCGACCGAATGACAGAGCAGAGCGCCAATAAAAGTCAGCGAGATCCAGCAATCGTGTAGTCCACCCCCGCGATCGGATCTAGCGTGTTCCCCGCCTTCACCCCCGTCGCAGTATTATTGACATTTCAGATGTTTGCGTTGCCTGGCGAATCGCCGGACCGCCGGCCGATGAAACAGGCTTTCGCCTCGTTCCATCCTCTATGTACTACCACTCCTGTTTTTGTTTCCGCCTGGAGATCCGCGCGACTCCGCCGCTGTCTCTCCTCATTTCTGTGTTTTCTTCCCACGGTGTTTATGCGCTCTATAGTCCGCAGGTTTTTGCTCGATGCGCAATCGGTCGAGTGGTTAAATTGTTTATGGCCGATGTTCTTCTCTTAATCCGCGCGGAACGTGATCCGCGAGGACGCGATAGACGTTCGGATAATGAAGAGTGATAGTTTTCGTGCGACAGGTTCCACTTTTACAATGTTCATATCGATAGATAGTGACATTTGTTGTAGTTGATATTTTTCTATTGTTAATTACAGTGATACATAATATATTTCAGTATTTAATTAAAGGCTGCGAAGTTTTATGGAAAATAAAAATGGTTCGAGTTAATTGTGTAAGAGACGTGAGCTTTTTACGTTGTAATAAATAATTTTAATAATTTGTATCTATTATAAAAGTATTCGCAGTTTTATCTAGTCATTTTTATAGTAATCACATCAAAACTACAATCTAATAAAGAATTAATGATATATTCTGGCATAATGTCGTTCTCGTGAATGATTAAATATACAATACTCTACATAATGTATACAATATACATAATAAATATAATATTCACATTCGGTAATTTTTTTATAATTCTACCAAGCGATCTAAATTTTTTTAGAATATAAAAATGTAGTAAACAATGGTTAAAAATTATTTCCTAGTATACTAATCAATGTTTTAAAAATTGCAATTGACCGAGAAGATAAAATAATGAAAAAAAGATATCTATTCAATTTTATGTAAATGCATTTACTCGTTCATGTTAATTTCTCTCTACATAACAATGAAATCTACGTAGCGTTGCAACGAAGCCTTTTTAATAAACACGCAATAAACGCACATCAGCCGCGCTCAGCGTAGACATAACCTCCAACTGCACGTGCTCCATTTCTGCACACTCGCAACAGTTTTTCGGGTCCATTGCCAGACGTAATCAAAACGTAAGCATCTCGCGGCACTGCCCCCCCCCCCCCCCCCACGTGGGAGCGGTGGAATCGTATTTCCTTCGCGAAGGGACACCGGCGAGACAAACGGGGTGGGGTGCGAAGGGAGGGAGGGAGGGAGGGATGAAGCTGTTCTCGCGGATTCGCCAATTTAGCTGCAAAAAGATTCCGCGTGTACGCGCGCGACGAAAAACGTTATACACGGCCCTGGGAGCATTGTTGACGTATAATATCTTCCTGCCGTGCCCGTGTCCGCCCGGGGGAGTACCGCATCCTGCAGGATAATAAATAATTTAGCACGGGAAATGTTGCAAGTTATTACGGGCCCCGTGCCACTGTTGCGTATCCACTTACTCGGCTGACAGAAAAAACCCCCGTATCACGCTGGATTTATTTAAGATATTTTGCGAACCGCTGCGCGACCTCCTAAATTTTCGTATCTTCTCTGTTCTCGCTTGAGAAATTGCATCGAACTTTCTTGCTCTTCCTTTCTTCTGTGTTACAAAATTGATGATTAATGGAGATATTATTACACGGTGAAGTTTATCGACTGATTAACCGTTGTTTAAATGGTAGCTGCTTCGTGAACAATTGTTGAGTGGATTGAGCAGTTTTAGTTGCAATAGTTCGATATTAAATTGATTGTTCGATTGATAGACATTGAAGTAATATATGTACTGCGTGAGTAATTTTATAATATAATATAATAATATATAATATAATAATATAATAATAGAGACTTGTTCATAGTAACTTGTTCATTGTTTCGAACACGACTCGAAGCCATCGCTATTGTTTCAACTCGTAGACAAAGTCGCGGATTGCAATTTCGCTGAGGAAAAAGTTACTCCAAATTAATAAGTTATTAATAAGTAATTCATATTTACAAACCTGTACAATCTTTTTAATATATTTGTAAACTACATAACTTCGACAGAAAAATTAGCAATACTTGATAAATAACTAATAGTATTACTTGGATTGTTATGTTCGAGATAAAATCATTTCTCATGAAAATGAGATCAATGCGTGTTGCCAAATTTAACGGTTGCTTTTACAATAGCGACCTCCTTGGAGAGCCATCTAGTGGCAAAAGGGTTGACCTGCGATAGATAAGAAAGTAATTGCTGCGAGGAGTTGGAAGACGGCTCAGAGAATAAATGAAAATTATTATCTATCAATCAAACTAGATAATTCGATTATTATTAACTTATTTCGTTCAATACATAATCCAGTGCATATAAAGTCCAAATGATATGAAACCATACTACGAAACATACATATTTCAGAAGCACAAGTAATCTAAAATATAAAAGTTCACAACAAATTCTTAATACCTTTAATTTAACCTATTAATTCCACAGCAATTTTAATAAAACACATCTTCGATTTTCACAATTAATTTTAACTAAATTAAAATATAACGAATAAGAAACAAAAATTGATCTCAACGTTTACTTCGTGAATGAAATTGACAGAAAAATTCACGGGAACAATTCAGATATTTATAAATCTACGCGAACGGCCTACTAAAATTTGTGATAGCCCATCGTAGTTTATGTCTAGCAAAACTATATTTTTCCAGCGTACACTTGAAACGTTAATGCTCCAAAAAATGTACACGGTTCAACTAATGCACGGGTCCACGATTGCCGAGCGTTATATACGGATTTCAAGCGAAATATATTTATGGAGAAGCCGGCCTAGCCCACCGCGCCCCTTTCGTGTACGAGTACCTGTATCACGGGGTTGATTTACATTTACGATCACTCATCTCGGTCTCCACCCTGTTCTCGCACTACAGCTTATTAACTCATTCGTCTCGGCCATGAATAATTTAGCATCTTGACACACCATTGAACTTCCGCTGTTGACACGGTCTCTGTTTATTCGTTGACGAAACGACACTGTGAATCCTGGCGATATCCAGCATCAACGAGCGAATGAAACATCAAGACGGCCAAGAATATTAGATCCGCGTGGCTTTCGTTTCGGTGATAAAACCTACAGAATCGTTAATTACTTCTAAATCTCACGTTTTATGTTCCACTGTGATCGATGGTCATTGAAATAGATTGTGGAAACGTTCATTCATTAATTTTATTTCTTTATTCACGTAAATGTTTGTCCTGGTAGATGCAAGGAAATTAAATAATATTCTGTGTTTTAATGAAATGTTAATATTTATTGTGTGAACAGGGTTTTGGAGATACTTTTGGAAAACATTATTGGCAGGACAGGGTTTATTAATGAGAAAATTCGCGTGTATTTGTTAAAGTAAGCAACCTTTAATTTCCTGAGCAAATTTTTTTTATTATTAATTCAATTTTCAAGACTCTGTTTAAGATTTAGTCAGACCGTAAATTTATTATAGAAAAATTATTAGAGGCAGTTTGGTTTGTTCACATATCCTAACACAAGATTTTGTTGCCTCTGTACCTGCAGAGAAGCACATCAACAATTGATAATATTATTGATCGTAGGTGAACCTGGAATTTCTTCAGGACTATCTCATGATTATTATAAAAGCATAGGCGCAGACTTGGCCCCCAACACAGACATTGCATTTTACAGATTTCTTTATGTGTCTTGTTCAGTGTTAGCAATATTTATAAATTAGTTAAAAACGTATTTATACTATACCACATTTGTATAATACCATCTGATCGAATTCGATTCTGATCAAGCGCTGGTCACGTGCAGTTACCTTGTATACTCTCTCGTAACGTGGATAGACTATACTTCTATTCTATGTGTGATCAACCACTCGTAGTGAAAATAAGGTATATGCAATATTCTGTGCTTACTAACACACCTAAATTCGTGAATTGTCGGTAACATTGCATTGATAACAAGTACAGAGACTTAGGATTCGTTATAGACGTTGCATTTAATGCTTTCATTTGCACTGCGAAGTTTATAAAATTAACAATTTAAATATGTAAAATGTTAAAAAATGTATATTAAACTAATGCTATATATTTACCATCACTAGTTGTATAATTGGTAGAAATACTTGTCTATAAAATTAATTCAACTTTATATCGCATCTCTATAGTATATGCTTCATAAATACTATTTCCATCCATTAAATATCACGTTTTATATCATTATTGTCTTTAAACAATATTAATCATTGGTAGTAGAAATGAAATATACAGAATATTCGCTTCTTGCTAACAATTTTCCGTGAATTATCGGTAACACTGAGCGCGACACGAAATAGTAAGTCAATTCTAGAGCCTCCCATACTGTGTTCTACGTTTATGGGGCAGGTTCACCCCTATGGAGGTATACATACCTACAGTGATGTTATCACAGACGAAATATGCCCGTAATTGCATCTCACATATTTTATTCATCCATTGTTTTCTCAATCTTTAAATGAAAGATTTTCTTAGAATTTGTCATCTTTATCCTTAAATAACAATTATTTGTTGTTGAAGTTTCTGTTTTTAGATGATGGTGTAGAACGAACGACAGCAGCCCTCTGTGAACTTTACCCTCAAATGTTCGAGGAGTATACTAATCGATACGTTTTCCTGTCGATAACACGCAATTGCAGCTATTTTGATGCATTGAAGACACTTTATTAATGATATGAACTTTTCGTAGCATGTTTTATTGCAGAGATGTTTGAAATAATATTTTATACTATTTTTATAATATTTTATAGTTTTGTAAATACGAAACGTGGTTTTTACTGTCCAAAGAACGATACTCTTCGAAGATTAAATAGATTTTTTAGTAACAAGAATTTCACCCTTGTGAATAAATTAAAATATTGTCGATAATAATTACTAGCAGTACCCCATAGCATATTTTCCTTATATTATTCTTCAAAGTTGTAATAATTCTTGTAATAATAATTCACTTCAAAGTTGAAAATACAAATTTTCTGCATCATGCAGTAAACTGGACCTATATAACCAATTAATTACGTTTGGAATAATTCTAACGACTTATAAATAATATAATCAATCATTATTATAATTTCCTCTACACTTACAAATTTCCTCCTAATTTATTTATTTCAAGAAATGTTCACCTTGCCATTACTCCTTCATGAAATTAATATTTAAAAAACCAAGAACTAAAGGAAGTTGAACTAATATAAAAAAATTGCACAATAACAACGAACCGTAGTGTCCATCGCCGGTGATCCCGACGTCTTACCCAATCCAATCGCCGTGAACCTTCCCTTTCAACTAGTGGACCGTCGGGGATACAAACCTAATACCAGCAATTCCTTAGAAGTGGCATTACCCGTCGAGAAAGAAAAAAGAAAATCAAATCAAGAGTAAAGGGGTGCGCGGGTCGAGCGAGAAGGAAGGCGGGAAGGGCGGAAAATATACGCTAACGTAAAACGAACTATCTCGCCTAAACTTCGTGGGTCCCCTTATAAATATTTATACGCCGCGCTACCTTAAAGTCGGGCACGCTCGCCGGAATCTCGCAGTCACCCCCCCCCCGCCCTCCCCCCTCCCCCTACCCCAGGTATTCAAGCCCCTTGTTTTCCTGTCGATAGAGTGTGCGCGTGTGTTTCCCCTCCACGCACGTTGGTCGGTAACACAGATAGCATCGTAATGCCCTATTTTAACCAGAAACCTGCTGCAGGAAGATCCGAACGTTTCCGGAATAATCCACGGGACCTACGCAACTCCCTATCGATTGTCTCTGTCTCTCGCAGCGTTCCTCGCGAGCGCCTCCCGGCCGTCGATGCTCCATCCCCCCCCCCCCCCCCCGGCCCCCGTGGGCTTTCCCCCCCCCCCCCCCCGCTCCCCCCCCCCCCCCCCCCCCCCTCCCCCGGCCCCTGTTGTCTTCTTCCACACCGCCCGTCGTTTCTCCGCACCCTCGCACCCGTGCACCCTTTTCACATGTAGCACACGTCCTCCGTTGGGCCACTTGCGCATCCACCTTACCGGAGAAGTATCGGCGCGACCCTCTTGAAAAATCACGTCCGGCCATCCAACCCAGGGAGGGGGGGGGGGGGGGGGGGGGGGGGGGGAGGGATGAAATTTTTAAGCGACGCGGCTCGCCGCGTTAATAAAGGATGGGCAAGCTGCAATTTGACTGCGCGACTTCCCGCGCTGTTTACTGATCGCTGTATTATACGCGGGATTTCTACGGTCTTTCCGACGGGATGAATGAATAAGTGAACGATTCGGGGATGCGCGGATCAGTGGCGGAAAGGAAATCGCGCGAGATGCTTCGAGGTGTTCGATTGCAGTTTTTGAGATGGAGTTATTGGGTTTTAGACATTGAGTTGGAGTTATTTAGTCGAAGTCAGCGAGTTGTAGTTATTTAATTGAAGTGAGCGAGTTGTAGTTATTTAATTCAGGTCAGCGAGTTGTAATTATTAAGTTCAAGTCATCGAGTTTTAGTTATTCATCATTTTTTTAGTAAATAATAGATTTTCTTTGAGATAAGTGTGAGTGATGGAATTCATTGTGTAGTGAAAATATTTCTTTTCGTAAAGAATTAGGCGAGGTTTTATTGCTACGATAAAGGGTTAAATTGTTTCGAAACACTTAAACAATCTTCCTAGACAGTCATCTCCATTGTTCTAAATATTAAAAAGGTATTATATTGACGCTACTTATATTTTCCTATAATACTATCAATATATCTATCATTATCTATATATTAACAAAAAAAGAGCATTTGGCACTTTATTGACACTTCTAAGGAATTTTGTTAATTTTTCTATAATTTCTGGCAGGACTATCAACGACTGTAAATATAAAAAAGAAGCTTAAAAATATTCTTATCCTGGTCAGGAATAATATTCTGTTAACAGAGATGATTAAATTATTTCCTACACGGAATTGTCTCGCGTAGAATAAAAATTTCCATTGCCATGGAAAAATAGATCGAAATAATATTAAATAATTAAAAAAAAGCATCGAGCGTCGGTTTTATAAGCGCTGAAGTCCACAAATGAATTTAATAAATCTCTAACCTTTGAATTTTTCTAGATCCACTTCGAACGTAATACTTTTCAAAAATTAAAGCCAGCCACGGACATTAAAATCGAAAAAATGGAGGGCAGTTAGCATACACAGAGCGGCGAAAGCGAAATTGCGCGACCGAATAACGAAATATTTTTTTTATTTTTTTTTCCACGGCGGGGTACTCTGTCGGACATCATTTGATACGATTCGCCGTGTTGTATTACGACCCCGCCCGAATAAAATCACTCCGGGGCCCCGGCCGGTACAATAAAACTACGCAATTTGCAAAAACTCTAACGTTTCGATGCACTACGGGTCACAAATTTCAGTCGGTAGAGAATTATTGTATTTTCCGGGACACGGGTGTAAAATGCACGGGAAACGGAGCAAACCCGGCGTGAAATATGCGTGAAAGAGTTTCAATTTATTGCGTCCCACTGCTCCTGGATACATTACACATTATTTTTGCACGGCCGCGATCGTAACTGAAAACATGTTTATAATGGCTACTGCAACGCGCGCGCGCGCTTGTGCCACCGACTTTATGGAGCTACTGTTCATTATTGTTTTACAATTATTTACTAAATTCCGCGCAATCTGTAGAGACACGCCGTGCCCGTGATTTACGTTTCCACGCTTCTTCATTCGTCGCTGTATCTGCCTCGTATTTTTTAGAGATAGCGAACGCATAAAGCGATCTAGTATAGGCAGCGTAATTTGCGATGGTCGGGTTATTTGTTAGCGAAACTCTGCTTATTTTCTCACTCGAGGTTACACGTACTGGCGAGTTTTATGTGAACGCGCATAGTTTATTTAATTTCGACGGGGAAAGTTCATTTCATTTTGATGAGCATTGTTTATTTAATTCTTATCCACATCGTTCATTTAATTTTTATGGACGAAGTTCGTTTAATTTTTATGTACAGAGTTCGTTTCATTTTCATGTACATAGTTCATTTGATTTCCGTGTAGAGTGTTAACTTCATTTTGATACGCATAATTTATTTAATTAGGATCTACACAGTTCGTTTAATTTTTACGTAAAAAGTTCATTTCGTTTCAATGTGGATAGTTTATTTCTTTTCGATATACTTAATTTATTTAATTTCGACGTACAGAATAGTTTCAATAATTCCTCCTGTAGAATAAATAAAACATTGTACAATGTAAAATACATTAGAATTACAATGTGATATTTTATAATAATATCATATATATGTGGCAATATTTTTCTAAATTTCTAAAAGTAACTATTTTATTCTTGACTATCATTTTATCTCCTTACAACCCTTTCGCATTAGATAATAACGAAAATACTTATGTAGACTCTTTTATCAATATTTGTTCTCTAAATATGGGTCAGTGCAACAAACCTTATTTATTAACAGTAATAGCAAAAATACTTACGCTACCGACTGTACACGTATAAAAATAAAAACGTCAAAGCAATCTGATTAAATTTACAAGCCAGGCAGATCAATACGCGGATAACATTTTTAATTACTCGAGGAGCTCTTTAAAATTGCAAATTTCTATGAGCCCCGAAGCCGATCACGATCCGTGGCCTGTTTTCCGTATTAAAGGCACGAAATTAATTTCGTCAAACCGCCGGGATCGTTGCATTAATCTCCGCGCGGAAGAGCAAAAACTACTCCGCGGCAGATCGAGTCGGCACAATCCCCGATTCACAATTAATCAATCTGCGGCGGGCTAAACAACCCACCCCCGCGTTGGCGCGCGTGACTTCAAAGACTGCTGACACCGTTCGCGATAAATCATCGTCGGCTAGCTGGCCGGTGGACCCCGGGGTCCCCGCGGCCGTTTTACGATCGAGCAGATGCCGAAATATCGCGGCCGGCATAATAACAGAGAGGCTCCCCGCGTTTATTTTACCGGCCTCGTATAAACAGCGGGCCGCAGATTCGGTATCGTTTTCGGGGAACGTTCTATCGGTTAATTGCCGGCATTACATTTATTCCGGCGAAAATATTCGAGCGACAGGCATCGGACCGCCGCGATCCGAAACGCGCTTCTCCGTGTGCGGGTATAACGCGCGCTCGCGCGGGTTTGCGTCTGCTCCTATGTGTGTGTGTATGTGTATGTATCTGCCAACCGAGCTCGTTCCACCACCCCGGTCATTAACAACCCCCCGCCGAATGCTCATCTGAATGCCGTCAGTTATGCCCTCGTTTAATGATACTTACATTAACGGATGCGTGTTTATGATGTTGGACGCCGGTATGCTGACGCTACTGACGTGTGCCACGTGTGCATGATTGACTAACGTGTTAATTCCGGTGTACAGCCGCGAGGGTTCGAATCGGTAAGTTTCGAGGGTCGACGGAATGAGCTGCGCTTTTTTTTGTTGTTGCGATTGATGAATTTTGTGTAAACGGGGACGGAAGGAATAAATAATGGTATACGAGCAGATTTGAGAAGGTTTTGTTTCATTTATAACAAAAATAAGTAGATTTTAATGTCTTCTCTTTATAATAATATATATGTACGTATTTTATTTTTTATTATATGTATTATTGTATTTTAAATGAGAAGATGACTGTCGAGTAGCGAAGATATCTCATAGAGTAGAATCTCACGTGCGATAGTGTATCTAGTGTACATATCTCTTCGTGTTTAATGCATATATGTGCACGTATATGTACATCTGACATTTGAATATAGCATGATATACAGGGTGTATCAAAATGATCGTCTCTCATATTTTTTTCGTTAATATTTCATGAACAAAATTGCAAATCACTTATCATTAAACAAAAAGTTACTTCAACTGAGATCGCAGTAACTCTTCATTTCTCGAACTTACAACAATTTTGATACACCCTGTATACTCACTGTTTAATCAGTTCTATTATAATTTATTTTAATCCCAACGGGTACATACTTTTTCATTAAAAGCATAATAGAACCGTAACATAAAATCATAGATCAAATTTTGAAAGGTGTTCTGAAAGCGGTCGCATCGAAAGGGGAATATGTATTTAAAAAATTGTTTGTTAACGAGCTTCGAAACGCCAATTTGCAGTTGTCAAAGTTTACACGGTAATGAATAGCAGTATCCCATGCACGCGTGTATTTAATATATAATGATAAACTTGGCACGGACTGCGAATAATAAATGGCTCTGAACTCTGTGTAATAGGACAAAGGGATGCTTTCGCAACATACTAACGTGTTATCCCGTGTAATTATCTAGAAATTCTGGATTAATTACGTGTAGCAATCAATACTAGCAATTATTCAAAGTTCGAAGCCTTGATATTCTATTGCAATAGACACTAACTAGCCAAAGTAAATTATAGTTTTGGTCCCACCGTGTGATCATCTAATTAAGGTATTTGTGACGTTTTATCGCGGTAAATACCTTATTCATTTATAAACGCAGCGTGCCATCTTGTTTAGACAAGATTCAATCGTTGTATAAATATCAAAATTAGGGCGTGCTAAATCTTTCTCAGTTTTTAATTAAAAATTTTACTAAAGCGTATGATCAACTTATTTTTAAATTTGTTCTTTTTACTTATTATTTTAATATCTAGATTATGTAGAATATTCAGTAATTGTTATTTGCGTAACATTGTTTAGATTTTAAGAAAAACGTACATTTTTGGTTATATTACAGACTATAGTGTAAAATTTTAGTTTACAGGGACAGAATATACTTTTATTCGATACTAATGAATAAAAATTTATTTAAATAAAAATTTATTGGGATAGGTATTAATTCGACGAAGAATTTATTCGTGCAAGGATTTATACAGAAAATAGTTGATTTCAATAACAAATTATATAATATTGAGTGTATTTGCGTAGTTTATCGATTTATTTCTTCCACATTACATTCTAGAATTTAAATAAATAGATACAATAATATATGGCGAGTAATAAATTATTCGAATAAAATACCCAACTGTAAAGAATTAATTCGGATAAATATCTCAGATAACTATGACATTTATTCGAACTGATCCAAGGGATTTTTAACCCCTTTACCCCCTTGGCCACGAATGTATACATTTAGTTTTCCTAAAATTATTTTAAGTGTAAAGTTGAAAAACTATTCGCTACAGAATCGAACAAAATGTATGATAAATAAAAAAGAAACAATTAAATTATTTCCTAGCATAAAAATTCATCCCTGAAAGGGTTAAAGAAAAAGTTCGTCGAGTCCTTGGCACGATACGGTCGCCGGGAAACGCAATTTTCCGCTGAAGTGTGAGAAAATTAGTCGTGCGATCCGTATCTCGCGGGCTTTCGATTAATTTAGTTGCTTTATCGGCGTCGATTGCTACAAAGGCGACATTCCCCGCCAAGCCGCGGAGCATGCGTTTGACAGGATGTCAGCTAATCGCTTTCCTCGAATCGCGCCTTTAGTCTGCCACGCCACTCACCTGTCTCTTCCGCGATCCTACGTGTTTCACGCGTGAACGGCGCTTTCCGGGCCCCCGACCCGCCCTCTGGAAACGCGAAGGGCGAAAGGGAAACGCGGCGCGGGTCGAACAGGGGTGTGTAGTAGTTTCGCGAGTCAAAATTCTCGGGAGCAACCGGTTATCTCGGCTCAGACGCGTTGATTTTCAGTTAACAGTCGCCGGGTTAGCCCCGAAATCCCTTGTAAAGCGCTCCGCGTACAGTGCCAGCCAAAAGCGGCAACACGGAAAACTGTTCCGGCAAAATTTTGTGTTTCGCTCGAATCGCTTCGAGCCCCACCGCAATTTTAACCCTCTTACGCGCCACGGTGCGCTGCGGGGCTCATCCGTTTTCCATTTTAGGCGGAACACTCGAATTCTTTCGCGGGAAAAGTTAATGAAAGGATAATAGCATGTACAGGGTGTCCCAAAAATGTCTCGCACCCCGGATATGGGGGGTACCTGTGATCAAGTAACTTTTTCCTTAGCGACAATGCAATCCGCGGCTTCGCAATCTTACGTCCGTTAATTTCAACCAATTTCTCTTACAAGCAATGAGGGTACTTATGGGACTGACTGTGAGTAAAGAAATACTCGCGAAACGTCGAACTACGATTTCACGTGGACGCTCGTTTTGTATTCGGCTTCCAAGATCTCTGCCCATTTTTCACGCGACAATGCGATCGTAATGCAGTGATTAATCTTCGTTCGAGTCCTCTGTCCATTTGACGCATCCTCCGCCGACTACGAAAGAACAACGCGTCCGGCAAGGTTAATTTATCATTTCGCGTAACAAATAAAAAAATGAAGAATTCCATTTCAAGCTTTTCATATCGTTCCGATAAATAAAGGTTTAGGCTGCACGGTGCCGGTGCGACGATAAAATACAACGATAAATCCTAACGGTAAAATGAAACAATATTTGGAACGGATAAATAACGATAGTTCGATGTTATAGACGATTGCAGAGGATGGGAATGTAGAAATATATTTCTATTAAGAAATTATAGAGGATAAAAATATATTTCTGTTGAGAAGTTGTAGAGAGGGTAGAAATATATTTCTATTAAGAAATTATACAGAGGATAGAAATATATTTTTATTAAAAAAGTATACAGAGGGTAGAAATATATTTCTATTAAGAAATTATACAGAGGATAGAAATATATTTTTATTACAAAATTATACAAAGGGTAAAAATATATTTCTATTAAGAAATTATACAGAGGATAGAAATATAGAAATATATTTCTGTTAAAAAATTATACAGAGGATCAAAATATATTTGTATTAAGAAATCATACAGACACTTAATAAAAATAATATTTCATTCCTGAAATAAATATAAAATACTTATAATGAATACAAATGAATACAATCTAACATACATTTATATACATCTTATAAATTACATACAACATTAATGCAATATAAAAGCTCATAAAAATGCCTGGGATCCCGAGTTATAAAACAACGTAGCCAACAATGGTTCTCGACGTAATAGTAAAAACCGCAGGAAGCACAAGGTGGCAAAGGGATGGACGCCGGCTAACACAGAAGCCCGCAAATTGCAATTTCGAAGGAATCGCTAAAAGGACCAAAAAGTGTCCACCCCCCGGCGAAGAAATTTCCAACATAGTTGTTAATAAGTGTGAGCCGCGGAGCAAAGTGTCCGAGACCGCAGAGGCAGAGCGGCGCAAGGTGGCAAACGAATGAGAGAGAGAGAGAGTGAGTGGGGGGGGAGAGACAGGTCCGTCGTAGTGGAACCCAAAGGCTGCGACGGATCAAGGAAAAGGCAGCAATTGTTCCGCCGGTAACAATTGATTAAACATGCTCCGGGTCCGGTAGTGTTCACGGCTCCCCGTCCCCTCCCCCCTCCCCGTCTATCCTCCGCTGACCCCTTGGTCCCCCGAATGATCGAATTTCCTACTGGACACCAAATTGAAAGTGGCCCTCGTGGTGGCGTCCACCACCGCCGGCACGCTGCTGGGTACAAACGTGTCTCAGCGGATCTGGTTAGCCCGGGATCGGATGGTACGGATGGTCCGATCGCTGCTCTGGAACACGGGCCGACGACGGGGGAGTGAGAGGCAGGGGGTGGGGAGGGGAGGGGGGGGGGGCGAGCCAAAAGGCGCAGCAGAAATTCAATACCCCTAATGGAAGGGTCAGGTATCGACACGGGGTGATTCCGGAATCCGAAGGATTCGTCAAAAGTGTTCGTTCCCGGGTCCGGAATTAATTAAACTGATGAAGATCCGTCGGCGCGCCCTCTCTATCCGTGGACCCACCTTCGCGTATTAGGAAACAGACATTTTGGTTGCGATTATTGCGAACCGGGTTTTCAGCCAGGACCCGACTACCTACGTCGATATGTTCTATTGTTGAGGGTGGTCGAAGTGGTTGCTAAGTAAATGAGCAATTGTAATTGATGACTAGTATTTATGATTAATGATTACTATTTTAGTAATTGTGATTAATGATTACTAAATATTCATGATCAATGATTACTAAGTATTCAGGGGTTACTAAGATTAAGATTAGGGGTTACTAAGTAGCCATTATTATTTAAGTAATCGTGATTACTAAGTAGTCGTGATTATAAATAATCATTACTAAGTAATCAGTATTGATGATTACGATTTAAGCATTCATGATAAATGGTAGACGATTTAAGTTTTCATGAGTAATGATTACGATTACTAAACAATGATGATTACTACTACGTAAATAAGCAATGATGATTAATACTACGTAAACAAGCATTGATGATTAAATCTACGTAATCAAATAATCATGATTAATACTAACTAATGAAGTAGTCATGATTAATTCTAACTAATGAAATAGTCATAAGTAATACTAACTAATCAAGTAACCATAATCAATACCAAGTCATGAAATGATCATACCTAATAGCTAACTCAAGTAATCAAAGAAAATATAATCGTTAATCCTAGTTATCACAGTATTATATTACTAATGATATAATAATTAGTTTTCCTATTGACGATTCCCTGAAAAATGTTAAATATTTTACTTCAATTTTATATAATATTTACACTTATTAATTTACAATCCAATCACTAAAATTTCATGAATAAAGTTCACAAACTTGAATAACGTTCATACAACTAACAAGCTGCTGGTAACCTATTAATAAACTACACTTTAACCTACTAACGAATTGTTAAATAAAGAATTGTTCCTTGATAATCTTAGCTAGCATCAGTTTCAGCGTCTCGCCGCATCTGCGGCCGGTTTTCCAGCGCAGGAAACCATGAGCCCGCCAGAAGGAACAGAGTCCGGAGATAGCGGGGTTCATCATTCTCCAACCGGCAGTCTGCTTTCTTACACTTTGCCTAATTATTCCGCGCGAGGGAAACGTTTCGTTTCTTGTGCGGCTACGCGGAGGCGACTTGGATAGCGGAACGCATTAACCGTCTGAGCTGCTTAAGTAGCATCATAGCCGCGCGGGTGGCCAAGGGAAATGTGACTTCCGTTAGTCGGGTACGGCCTCGATTATGCCACGCGATGACTTAACACTTTGACTGCCACCTCGGTCATATTTAAGTGACATAATTCCCTGTCCAAACTTCGCTGTTTAACTGCCGCGAGGCCTGTTAGTAAGCCGCCTAACCTTGTACGCTGCTCGGCTCAGCAGAGCACCGTGGGATCATTATCCTTTCTTCTTTTTCCTTGATTTTACAATTTTGGGGAACACGTTTCGCAAAATCAAATCTGGCAAATTTGGCAATCAAATAGAAAATGAACGAATTTTTATCGTTAATTATTTTATGCGTAGATAAAGCTCAATGATTATTTTCTTTTCAATGGTAAATTTATGAAAGATTCGTCGACTATATTATATAATTGTAAATTTACAATCGGGTATACTGTTATTGTTAAGAAATTTATTAATCCCCGATTTGTTCGATGTTTATTGCTTGATATTTGGCGTAGAAAATCTCTAACATACGCCGCTATTTCTTATATTAAGCGACAACAATTCGCAAAGTAGTATTATTTAGTTTAAAAAAGTCTCTATTATTTTACAATGTTAATTTCATTTTTTTGTTCGAAGGGGACGTTTCAAAATAGTTAATTCTATCAACAGAAATATACAGAGATGTTTTACAAATCCGAGAAACAATTTTCCCGATGAAAATCACTGCGGTTCCAACACCAACAAATTTTTAAACAAAATATCCCACGTAATTTTCCATACAGCGCACCACAACAGCAATCTAAACAGAATCTATTAAGGGATTTGTTCGAGCGATTTTCGAACGCCAACGCGTATCAAATTCAACGAGAGCCCGTTCTTTTTTCCCGCGCATTCCCTTCGATCTACAAATTCTCCTACAAAATCGGTTCTTGTAAAATAAAAAAAAAAAAGCCGACGGTGAAATCCGGCAGACAAAAATTTTAATTAAATTCGAGAGAAACGGAGTTGCGAAAATTTCCCGTCTCTGCGGCCTGCTCGGAATTACATCGTTCCTCCTCTCCTCCCCTCTCCACCCCACCCCCTTACGCCCCTCCGCAGCAGTCCCCCCAATTTATATCACTGTGTTATGAAAAAATATTTTTGGACGAGTCCAGGGTCTACTCACGCTAGAACGCTTCACATTTCTTTAGTTCTCGGCGAGGAACATGTTCCGTTGTAGGTTTGAATGCACGGGGGAATTTTAATTAATACGACGAAATTAATGTATCATCTTAAATTGCACGCGGTACTGTATCCCGTCGTGGAAAACGATGTTTTACCTGCTAACAAAGAGTTCTCTTTTTAATTATATTTCTTACATCTTTGCTTATATGTATATTTAACATTAATACGTATATTTTTATTTCAATTATTACGGTACATTCTAAATCTGTTTTATTTCTTGTATTTTTCTTACGCAGATTATTTAACTATATTTACGATTATATTTAAGAATATAGTGTATACTAATATAAATATAATACGATAATTGTGATATATTATTATATTTATATAAATTACTATATCTAGATATATATTATATTGTATTAAAAAATAAAAGAAGTATATATATATATATCTGTAATGTACATTAACAATACTCCAGTATTGTATATATTAATATATATCGCAATATATATTAACAATAATCTAGTATTCTATATATTAATATCTATCGCAATATATACGTATAGTATATATTAATAATAATCCAGTATTGTATACACTAATATAATAAAAATATTAATAACATCTGCTAATCGTAAACAAGAAACTATTAATCAATTGACCAAAACCCCCATAAAGAAAAACGATACAAAATCACAGCAAATGATCTACAAATAAAAAATACATACATCAAAGAACACCATCCCTCTCATCAGATTTTACAGACAATTAATACAGAAAACGTCCATCAACTACCCCTTTCCGTTTCGCAGTGAAGTTCTCGAGAGACACACGTAAGTATCCGGAAACTTCGAAACAGTCCGGCGCAGGCATTTTCCCGGGGATGACTTCGTTGCATTCCTGGGAACAGAACGCCGCGGCGTAACACGGTTGGAGAATTGGCGAAACCGCTGGTACAACACTGCGTTTTCGCTGAGCGAGCGAAGTACAAGATTCAACCCGGGGAACTTCACGAAAATGCATCCAACCAATTTACGAAATTTATAAAGGTATCTCTTCCGAAAGCGTAGACGAGGAGAAGTAAGGACTGCCGTTTCAAGAACCAGCGAGCGAATAAAGATGCTGCGGGCGAAAAGTCGAAATAAATGTTTTCCGATGAACCAGACGCTTTTATTTCGAGTAAACAAAAATGTTAGAATCGAAATTGTGATTGTATCATCGTGATAGTAAATGTAATAACTATAATTGTAATTTTTGGTTTGTGGTTTCTATATTTTCTATATTTTAGAGTTGGAGAAGATTTAATTCTGATTGATCAAAATTAATTGATTATATTATGTTATAGTGTTATATATTATATAATATTATTAGCTGTTATATTAAGTTATTACCGGTCATATTATATTATTATCTACTAATTTTTGATTTCTGGTTTCTATATTTTCTGTTCGAATTTGAAGAAGATTTAGTTCTGATTGATGAAAATTAATATATTATATTATGTTATAGTGTTATAAGGAAAGGAAGAGAGGCGAGAGAGGGCGAGAGATGGATGAAAGGGGTTATAAGGGGAGGGAAAGAGAAAGGGGATTTTTGGAAGGAAAGGGAGAAGCATGGATGGAAAGGTTAGAAGAAATGAGGGAGGGAAGACAGTAGATGGGGGTAAATGGAACGGTAGAGGGGGGGAGAGAAGATGCGGCGGAAGCGGAGGT